>NC_051254.2:36032177-36304836 GCF_015237465.2 Chelonia mydas | reverse complement strand
GACCCCTTAGGCAGCTTTGAAAACCCCAGCTCCCTATAAACGCACAGATCACTGAAGGCCAATTTCTGCTCTTTGTGACCAGAGAAAAAACTACAGTTGAGCACTTACACTACAATAGAGAGTTCATTGCCCTGTTCCTGTAGCAGGATCTCAGGCTGAGCATATCTTAGTGTAGCTAAGGTAATTGCTAACCTTTCCATTTGCACAGCCACTGCTTCGCCCATCCACAGCTGCTACTTGCAAGCACAGACTAGGGGGCAGAATTGGGCCCCCTCTCTTCTCCTACTTTGCTTTCTGTTTTTCCTGCAAGCAGCCAAGTTCCATATGTCGGAGTCCAAGCCCAGCTCACTGAGCCCCACATGAGTGTTTCAAACTGAGCCATGCTGATCCCTATGGAATAGTTCACAATCACATTCGACTGGGATCCCTGAGTGTGATCTGATGGGGTGAAACCACTTGACACTTCTTGGTTCACATGTGAAGTCATAATTTATTCAGCTCCCCCTCCACCCTCAGCCTGGCTCCCATTGCCTGAAACTCCTCCAAACATTGAATCATAGCCTCTTAATCCCTGTATCTCTACTTTTCGTTTTGTTTTTAAATCTCTCTCTCTCACACACACACACACCAAGTTCCCCCCTCTCATTACTTCACCTTTCTCTCTGTGTTGCCTCCAGAAGCAGTAACTGGCCAAGCCAATGAGAACAGCCAGGATCACACCCAGAGCCACCATCCAGGGATTTACTCTTGGGAAAAACAGCTCTGCAAGAGAAAGTGCCATTGACTTGGGAGCAAACACACACAGAATGAAGGCAGGACACTGTGACAGTGGTGACTCTGTGACTGGTTAAAAGACTCTCACAGGGAAATACACAGTGAGATGTGGCTCCTTTGTGCTTTATTATTAAACCAATGAAAGTCCCAGCCTGGTTTCTGAACATGGTTAATTAATGGGGGGGTTGGGTGGACTCTGCTATGCTACACCTACCTCCCACTGGCATAAGTTCAAACATTCCCTCGGCCGGGGCAGTCAGTAGGTGGACTGCAGGCCAAATATAGACAACCAGATGTTTTGAATGGACCCTGGAATCTTTTAATTTACTTATTATTATCATTGGTTTTTTCATCATTATTATTATTATTATTATTTTCTCTGGTGTCTGGACCTTGACTATACCTTGACCAAGAAATCTGGACCTTGACAAAAAATAATGGACCTGCCCCTGCCCTAGGCTGTTCTAAGTGATCCCAAGGCTGCATCCAGTGCAGACTGGCCCTCAGAATCAGAGGGTTGTGACCAGCTGCCTGACACCCCTGACTCCCCTGTGCTCACTGGGGCTCAGTTACACAAGAGAGTCTGGCCCAACATATGTTAATGCAGAATTTTAATAAAAACAAAACTTGAGCCTGGAAATTCAGAATAAAAATTCCTCCAGAGTCCTCTTCCCTGGGCCTTGGAGCACTGGCTGACTAGAGAATCCTTGTTAAGTGACTGGTGTATTGAAAACTGTGTAAAAATTATGAGCTGACACTTTAAATACCGAAGAGTTTCTTGGTGCTACTTGCAGGCTAGGGGACTCTGTAGGGAGCGGGCGTCTGGGTCCTCTGAAGTCATTCTGCAAAGAGCCAGCCTAGAGCAAGGCAGGCTGAGTTCAGGTTCTCAGCCTTAGGCAGCAGCCTGCTTTTTCTCTCTCTGTATTTGGCTCTGGTGTGTTAGAGTTCTGGATTCTTAGAAATAAAGCAGTTACATTGCAGCCTTACAGGAAGAGTATTTATGTTTTGTTTTCAACTCTCGGTGTGTATGCCGTGAACATAACAGTCAGGTAATACTGGGCACATCATAGACTAACCAGCACTTTGAGACCTCAGATTAACAGTGCTTTACAAATGCAACATTTTTATTATTATGGAGATGAAATTTTCATTTGGTATTAACCAAGTTATTTGGCAGATAATAATACATAAAATCAGGACCTTTTTTCCCTAAAAGTTAAGATACTCTTAGGTAAGATTAGGTAAGATTTTGTTTCTGCATATTTTGGGCCTGAACTTTTATTGCTGGTATTTTCAGATGCAATCTAAGTAGTGATGTTCAGACCATACCCAGAGCTCTCTTCTGCTGTTTGGGGAAAATGACTTTTTAGCCAGATTTTCATAAACACTCAGCACCCAGCAGCTCGCACTGAGAACAGAGGAGAATTACCTCCCCCACCCCTACTGACTATGACGTTCAAGCACACACAGAGACGTTAGATACAAACATAAATACCCCTGCTGGGAGGTTGCAGCGTAACACGACTTTATTTCTTAGAATCCGGAATCTTAACACACAAGAACCCCTGCAACAGAGAGAGGGGTGGCTCCCTAAGGCAGCAGGCACAACTCACCTCACCCTGCTTTAACTTGGCTCGTCTATAGGAACAGTTAGTGCGCGGCAGGCTGGGGTGTAAATCTCCCTTGCACTAGCTTGCTGTGCACTAACAGGCTGTGTGGACCCTGCTGCACCGCACTAAAAGTTCCCTGGTGCACTTTGAACTGTTCCCATTTCAAAGCAGCGTAGATCAAAGCACGCTACGGAATTGTTAGTGCATGTAGCAGGGTCCACACAGACAGTGCACGCCAGGCTAGCGTGAGGGAGATTTACACCCCAGCTTGCCACAAACTAACTGTTCCTGTAGACAAACCCTGATTCTGTGCACTTTGCTGCAGAGCCCTCTATCCTGCAAAACCTGCACCCCAACCCCCACTCTTAAATTGATAGTGATAGCTTGCAGTTCCAACACAGTCCTCCCTACAGCACAAGAACAAAGGAGAATTTCCTCCTCCCCCCGCCCCCACCCCCAATTGAGAAGAACGATGTTTGCTGGGTGCTGAGCTCTTATGAAAATCTGGCCCATGGCGTCCCAGCTTGTAAGGTGCTAAACACCTTCAGCTCCTACTGGAGTCAAAGAGACTTGAGAGGTTGCTCAGGACTTTCCAAGACATGCTCAGCACGTTGAAGGCCCAGGACAATAAATAGGAGACACAATGATAAATACTCTCCACCAACGTCTGCAGCATCTCAGTCTATCCATGTGTGGCTGGGACGAGCACTGACCTGCTATGGAAATCGCTGACTCTCTCTCCTGATTGAGTCGGGGGTTCCTGACACAGCAGGACACTTTCTGGTTGGATTCTTCTGTTATAACAATGGCAATCTCTGTTTGAAACAGGCCATCAGCCTCTTGGGATATTTTTTCAGAAGCCGATGGTAAGAGCTGCCCCTGGAGATCTCTCCACTGAGCCTTGGGCTGTGGGTACCATCCGGCTGATCGACACACAACCCGGATCCCTCCATCCTGATGTCTCTCCACAGAGATGACAGGAGCAGAGCCCAAACCTACAGAAGAAATAAATAAACTTGTGATAATCCTACAGTGCCCCGTAATGAGCGAAAAGTTTTATTACACTGTTATCAAAAGCCATTTCCTATTAAACTAATAATCGAATGTGAGTCTACAGGTGTGGCTGGTCAATTAATCTGGTCAGATTCCCATTTAATATACAGGAAGTAAAGTTAATGTTAATGTCAGGGCTGTTCTATGGACAAACTTGCTCCAGTTTAGTTAAAGTGGTTTGGTTAAACCAGTGCACACGCCTGTGTGGACATTCTTAAATCAAGAAGGAATCAACGCAAGCTAAATTAATATAAGCCATTTCCAAGTCATTTAAGAGTATCCATATAGGGTTTTGCACTACTTCATTGTAACCAGTGCATATGTATGTAGAGACAAACCTTCAATTAATTCACTACCAAAAAACTTTGTTACTGGGGAGTTCAGGTTGCCTCAGCTGTGCCTTGTACCCTTCCAAAGCACAGAAGTTGGCAGCAGAAAACTGGGCTCCTCTGAGAGACAGGAAACACACCCACAAAACGCAGACATTAGATAACAAAGAAATGCAGGGTGAAGGTCATGCCTTCTGCACCAGACCACACTTTTACTGATGAACTAAACTGACATAAAATGATCTTAATCTGAAATAAGAGGCTTTAATTTACCCAAAGGTGTGAATTCAAACTGATTTAGTTATTTCGGTTGCAGCGGGTGTGCAGAGAAGCCTTATGCTGTTTGGAAGCGTCACACAGAAGATCCTCCACGGAGCGGTGGAGAAGGGATGTATGTCTGGAGCCTTCCTCGCTCAGGAGTCTTTTTCTTTTAAACTTTATTTTTATTGTTTTTATATAAAATGTAAACACACAATGAACAAAACTTATATACACAAATAACACAAAAACATGCACTAGATCAGTGGTTCTCAAACTATTGTACTGGTGACCCCTTTCACACAGCAAGCCTCTGAGTGCGAAACCCCTTATAAATTAAAAACACTTGTTTATATATTTAACACCATTATAAATGCTGGAGACAAAGTGGGGTTTGGGGTGGAACCTGACAGCTCGTGACCCCCCCATGCAATAACCTCATGACCCCCTGAGGGGTCCCAACTCCCCCGTTTGAGAACCCCTGCACTAGATGGAAATAGCATATAAATAACAAAATACAAAGTTCATTTTTTGCAAAATCCGGGGAAAAACAAAGCAAAAACAAACAAAAAACTTGAACCCATAGAGGTCATGCAGGGCATCAGTTATGAAAGTGACTTGTAGCGAGGGGGCGTAGCCTCCCTCCAGGCCTGACAGGGAGAAACCACCACCCACGCCCTGGTGTGCGGAGGCTGGCAAGTCACAACCACCCTGCTGGTAGCAGAGGGGCTGGACAGGAAGTTTAAAAGGTGGGCGCTGCAGCTCAGTTGGGCTGGAGATGGTGAAGGAGACAGATGCCTCCCATGCACTGCTGGGTCTTGCACCCAAGAGGAACCTTTGCAGCACTGAGGACTCGAAGGGACTGCCAGAGAAATCAACCAACAAGGACATTGAAGAGCTGCTGGGACTTCCACTAGCTGTGTAACCCGGGGAGAGGGAGGACACCCCACAAGAAAAAGGTGCACGACAAGGGGGTCGTAGGAAGTAGCCCAAGGACACCAGACAATAATATGATGGTGGTACGAGAATGCTGATCGGTGTGTTGTGGTGGGATCCCCACTGATCCAGTGGTGGAGCCCTCTGCCATTGCTAGGGCTCAGACCCAGTGGAGTAGGTTGCTCCCGGGTCCCTCTACCTCCTGCAGCTGCCCCACTCCTGGGGTGGCCACCTACCCACCTTAGGCCGAGAGGCCTGCATTTGTCTGCCATCTGCCTGAGCCATGTCGTCAGGCGATAGACTGTTCGGTGCGCCTCCCTGCCTGAGCGCCCGAGCTCCCTGGACTGTCTGGTGCTCTGCCCTGCCCAGAGAGCCTGAGCCCCAAAACCATTTACTGCTCTTCCTTGCCCAGAGGGCCTCAGCCCCAAAACTGTATATTGCTGTGTCCTGCTCAGAGGGCCTGAGCTCCAGCGACTGCTAATTCCCCACTAAGGATTGTCTTTACAGAAATGTGGTAGCAAGGGTGTATGGCCTCACTCCAAAGCTGATGGGGAGGGATGGCCACAGATGCCTACATGACTAAACAGATAAATAAGTGAGAATATAAGAGTATCGGGCATTAATATATACTAAATTTCATCTTCAGGAACACTGGCCTGTTCGGAAAGCTGAAAACAAGGACTTTCTTTCCAGACCAGATGATTCCAGTGGGGGATGTTGAAATGCCCATAGTGTTCCTGGGAGACCCAGCCTACCCCTTACTGCCATGGTTCATGAAATCTTACATGGGAAACCTGGACAGCAGCAAGCAGTGCTTCAACGGTAGGCTTAGCAGGTGCAGCATGACCACAGAACGTGCCTTCAGCAGATAAAAGGCACGCTGGTGCTGCCTTTATGGCAGGTTGGACATAAATGAGGAAAATATTCCCATGGTCATAGCAGCCTGCTGTGTGCACCATAATATTTGTGAGGGGAGGGTGAAAAGTTTCCACAGGGGTGGAGCACTGAGGTAGATTGCCTGGGTGCTGAATTAGAGCACCAGATACCAGGGCTATTAGAGGGGCACAACTGGGGGCTGTGAGGATCAAGGAGGCTTTGAGGCAATATTTTGATAATGAGCAACAGTCATCTGTATTTTTATACATCAATCTGCCATGCTTGACTAACTACAGTTATGTCGTTTTGCTTAACCGTTGTGATTAAACTACTTCTGTGTATTTCTACCTGCATCAATCACTCCATGTAGGACACTAATAAAGATTGGTTATCTCTCAGAGACTTTGCTTTTATTAAACACCAATTAACACACACACACACAAGGCTTGGTGGGAAGGGAGATAACAGTGAAGAGCACTGGAGGCTCTCAGAGCTGTGCATACATCTAGCTGTCATTCTGGAAGCTGTCTGAAGGTGGTATGAACATGGTACCGAGATGTGCTGGGAAGTTGCAAGGAATGTGTGAGTGGAGTTTGTGGAGAGCATGGAAAACAGTTTTGTACCAGCTGCAAGGGGAGGTGAGCATGCATCTGCTCTGACTGAAGCGTGATTAGGGATTTCAGCATCTCTGTTTGCTCCTCCATCACTTTAATCATTTGCTCCTGTCCCTCTAGAATGTGCTCCTCACTCTTTTTGTCCTGCCTTTCCTTTTCTCTCCACTTCCTGTATTCTCTTTTCTCTCTGAGGATTGGAGCACCTCTCAGAATTTGTCCTCCTCGCTATGCCTTGTTTGCTTCCTCAGCTGGAGAAGGTGCTTGGCCAGTGTGTAGGGAGTTCCCCTGAAGGCAACATTTGCATTAGCACAAGAAACAATACACAGAAGCATCATAGTTAGTTCACACACAGCATTCAATCCTTACAGAAAAATTCACCTCTTGTAACATACCAATCACCTTCTCTGTGAACCCTGGCAAGCACACAACTACACGAACACCCAAAGCATGATCAGTGAGGCCCGGACGGGTGGTGGGCATTCAAGATGAGGCAAGGGTGTCGGTTATGTTTTCAGGGGATCACTGAGGGCGACCATGGACAATAATGAAAATTGTGCCCCCATTTTCCACAGGCGGAGGTCATTGAAGCTGATATCTCACTCCTGAGGATGAGCAAAGGTGCATCTACTGTACGCATGCAGGTTCAGAACCAGTCCCTATGCTGTTCACGTGTGTGCCGCTTTGGTCCCAGCACAAGCAATTGTTGAGTTGCGCGGGAAAGTGTTCTACAATGGCAGAAGGAACAAAACAGCTCTGACAAGAAACCTGTGGCAGAGGATTGGTGTGTACCTCCTGTAAAGTTTGCTGGAGATCTCTCTGGAGGATTCCTCTGAAATATCGGTGTGCATTAACACACTGTTCCGCCACACTTCTTAGCTTCACAGGGAAATGTGGAGCACAATGAAACACAGCTAGTCTTGCAGATTTGTATCCCTTCACCCACTTCGACAATACACAGACCAAAGGACAGCGGAACCTTATATAACCGCGCAGCATCAACTCAAAAAGATCATTGACTGGGCCTCTCCTCTTCTGCATCCTGCACACCCGAGATGGACTGCTGGGACTGGCTAGACCCCTCCGGAGTGGAAAAGAGGTCCTGACTTGTCACATCACTGGCGACCCTGCCGTGTGCTCCAAATCATCCTCCAACTCGACCTCCTTGTCCACGACTTTGTCATCAGGGTTGAGTCTGCTGTCCACTGTCTCCATCCCCACTGAAGTATCTACAGGGCTCTTGGCGGTGGAGCTGGGGTCGCCGCTGAGGATGGCATCCAGCTCCTAATAGAAGTGGCAGGTCTTCGGTGCAGCACCAGAGTGACAGTTTGCCTCCCTTGCCTTCTGGCATGTCTGCCTCATCTCCTTTATCTTCGCCCAGCCCTGCACCATGTTCCGTTCATAGTCACCGAAGGGACTGGTCTCATTCTGGTGTCCTTGAAACGCAATGCTGGGGTGAGCTCCACACACAGTTCCAGGAAGGTGGCTTTCCACATCTGAAAGTTCTGCAGCCACTGCTCATCATCCCAGTCCTGCATAACCATGCAATCCCACCGCTGAGTGCTTGTTTCCCGAGCCCAAAAGCGACGGTCCACCGTGTGCAGCTGCTCCGTGAATGCCAACAGAAATCTGGTGTTGTTTCTATAAATGTCACACAGAAGGTCAGGCAGCTCTGATTCCTGTTCCGATTGGGAGCTCATGAGATACTGCATGACCATCCGCGATGTGTCCATAACAGCGACCACAGTGGTAGAGAGCAGTGTGGGGCCATCCTTTGAGGTAGAGATGGCGGATGCACAATAAATAGGGGCAGTTAAAAAATGCAGTGAAATTTAGTCCGAAGCTCAGGGAATGCTGGGATGGAAAAATGCATCATGGGATGCTGAACCCACACCCAGGATGCACTGCGATCAGCTCCACCTTCCCACAACACCTAGCTGCAGACCGTGGCGAATAGCACAGTGGGATAGCTACCCACAGTGACAGGTTTCAGAGTGGTAGCCATGTTAGTCTGTATCAGCAAAAACAACGAGGAGTCCTTGTGGCACCTTAGCCTGGGTCTACACTACGAGTTTAGGTAGAATTTAGCAGCATTAGATCGATTTAACCCTGCACCCGTCCACACGACGAAGTCATTTTTATTGACTTAATGGGCTCTTAAAATCGATTTCTGTACTCCTCCCCGATGAGGGGATTAGAGCTGAAATCGACATCGCCGAGTCAAATTTAGGGTAGTGTGGACGCAATTCGACGGTATTGGCCTCCGGGAGCTATCCCACAGTGCTCTATTGTGACCACTCTGGACAGCACTCTCAACTCACATGCACTGGCCAGGTGGGCAGGAAAAGTCCCACAAACTTTTGAATTTCATTTCCTGTTTGGCCAGCGTGGCAAGCTGATCAGAACAGGTGACCGTGCAGATCTCATCAGCAGAGGTGACCATGGAGTCCCAGAATCGCAAAAGACCTCCAGCATGGACCGAACAGGAGGTACTGAATCTGATCGCTGTATGGGGAGACAAATCTGTGCTATCAGAACTCCGTTCCAAAATATGAAATGTCAAAATATTTGAAAAAATCTCCAAAGGCATGATGGACAGAGGCTATAACAGGGACCCGCAGCAGTGCCGTGTGAAACTAAAGGAGCTCAGGCAAGCCTACCAAAAAACCAAAGTGGCAAATGCCCTCTCGGGCTCAGAATCCCAGAAATGCCGGTTCTATGAAGAGCTGCATGCAATTCTAGGGGGTGCCTCTACAACTACCCCACACCTGTACGTGGACTCTTGCAAGGGAGTCTCACGCAACAGGGATGAGGATTTTGGGGATGAGGAAGATGAGGAGGTGGGGGGAGGTTAAAGACAGTGCACCCCAGGCAAGTGGAGAAACTGTTCTCCCTGACAGCCAGGAACTGTTTATCACCCTGGATCCAATACCCTCCCAACCCGGGCTCCCAGACCTTGAAGGCGGAGAAGGCAGCTCTGGTGAGTGTACCTTTGTAAATATAATACAGGGTTTAAAAGCAAGTGTGTTTAATGATTAATTTGCCCTGAAGACTTGGGATGCATTCGTGGCCAGAACAGCTACTGGAAAAGTCTGTTAAAGTGTCTGGGGATGGAGCGGAAATCCTCCAGGGACATCTCCATGAAGCTCTCCTGGAGGTACTCCCAAAGCCTTTACAAAAGGTTTCTGCAGAGGGCAGCCTTATTGCATCCTCCATGGTAGGACACTTTACCACGCCAGGCCAGTAGCACGCAGTCTGGAATCATTGAATAAGAAAGTGTGGCAGCGTATGGTCCAGTGTTTGCTGGCATTCAAGCAACATCCGTTCTTTATCTCTCGGTGTTATCCTCAGGAGAGTGATATCATTCATGGTCACCTGGTTGAAATAGGGGAATTTTATTAAGGGGACATTCAGAGATGGCCATTCCTGCTGGGCCGTTTGCCTGTGGCTGAAAAGAAATCATCCCCGCTGTTAGCCACGTGGTGGGGGGAAGGGTGAAGCCATCATCCCAGAGAATTGGGTGTGTGGGGGGGGTTAGTTGGGTTTGTGCTGCACATTAACCCAAAAACGTCAGCCCCTCCTTTTAAATGGCCAATGTGTCTTTTTCAATTCTACTCTCCCTTTTTTTTCTCCTGCAGCTGCAAATGTTTCAACGCTGCTACTATCATCTCCGTCCCAGAGGCTAGTGCAGATAAGAAGGTGAAAAAAACGCACTCGTGATGAAATGTTCTCTGAGCTCATGCAGTCCTCCTGCACTGAAAGAGCCCAGCAGAATGCGTGGAGGCAGACAATGGAGGAGTCCAGGAAAGCACAAAATGAACATGAGGATAGGAGGGACGTGTGAGAGGATAGATGGCTGGAGCAACAGGAGAGGTGGCGGCAGCATGATGAGAGGAGGCAGGATGAAATGCTGAGGCTACTGGAGAATCAAACTGATATGCTCCGGCATATGGTTGAGGTGCAGGAAAGGCACAGATCACCACTGCAGCCCCTGTGTAACCAACCATCCTCCTCCCCAAGTTCCATAGCCTCCTCACCCAGACGCCTAAGAACGCGCAGGGTGGGGGGCTCTGGGCACCCAACCACTTCACCCCAGAGGACTGCCCAAGCAACAGAAGGCTGGCATTCAATAAGTTTTGAAGTGCAGTGTGGCCTTGTCCTTCCCTCCTCCCCTCCTCTCCCACCCCACCTGGTGCTTCCCTCCTCCCCCACCCCTCCCGGGCTACCTTGCCAGTAATCCCCCTATTTGTGTGATGAAATTAATAAAGAATGCATGAATTTGAAACAACAATGACTTTATTGCCTCTTCAAGTGGTGATTGAAGGGGGGAGGGGAGGGCGGTTGGCTTACAGGGAAGTAGAGTGAACCAAGGGGGCGGGTTTTCATCAAGGAAAAACAAACAGATCTATCACACCGTAGCCTGGCCAGCCATGAAACTGGTTTTCAAAGCTTCTCTGATGTGCAGCGTGCCCTGCTGTGCTCTTCTAACCGCCCTGGTGTCTGGCTGCGCGTAATCAGCGGCCAGGCGGTTTGCCTCAACCTCCCACCCTGCCATAAACATCTCCCCCTTACTCTCACAGATATTGTGGAGCACACACCAAGCAGCAATAACAATGGGAATATTGGTTTCACTGAAGTCTGAGTGAGTCAGTAAACTGCGCCAGCGACCTTTTAAACATCCAAATGCACATTCTACCACCATTCTGCACTTGCTCAGCCTATAGTTGAACAGCTCCTGACTACTGTCCAGGCTGCCTGTGTATGGCTTCATGAGCCATGGCATTAAGGGGTAGTCTGGGTCTCCAAGGATAACTATAGGCATTTCAACATCCCCAACGGTTTATTTTCTGGTCTGGAAATTAAGTCCCTTGCTGCAGCTGTTCAGATAGACCAGAGTTCCTGAAGATGCGAGTGTCATGTACCTTTCCCGGCCATCCCACGTTGATGTTGGTGAAACGTACCTTGTGATCCACCAGTGCTTGCAGCACCATTGAAAAGTACCCCTTTCGGTTTATGTACTGACTGCCTTGATGGTCCATTCCCAAGATAGGGATATGTGTTCCGTCTATTGCCCCACCACAGTTAGGGAATCCCATTGCAGTAAAGCCATCCACTATGACCTGCACATTTCCCAGAGTCTCAACCCTTGATAGCAGCAGCTCAGTGATTGCGTTGGCTACTTGGATCACAGCAGCCCCCACAATAGATTCGCCCACTCCAAATTGATTCCCGACTGACCGGTAGCTGTCTGGCGTTGCAAGCTTCCAGAGGGCTATCACCACTCGCTTGTGAACTGTGAGGGCTGCTCTCATCTTGGTATTCTTGCGCTTCAGGGCAGGGGAAAGCAAGTCACAAAGTTCCATGAAACTGCCCTTACGCATGCAAAAGTTTCACAGCCACTGGGAATCATCCCAGACCTGCAACACTATGTGGTCCCGCCAGTCTGTGCTTGTTTCCTGGGCCCAGAATCGGCATTCCATGGCACGAGCTTGCCCCATTGCCACCAGGATGGCCAAATCGCCGGGACCTGTGCTTTGAGAAAAGTCTGTGTCCCTGTCCTCATCACTCTCGTCACTGCGCTTCCGTCGCCTCCTCGCCTGCTTTTGCAGGTTCTTGTTCTGCACATACTGCAGGATAATGCGCGAGGTGTTTACAATGCTCATAACTGCCACAGTGATCTGAGTAGGCTCCATGCTTGCCGTGGTATGGCGTCTGCAGGAGAAGAGGAGAGCAGAGTTGCAGGGGAAGCGGTAGTTGGATGACCAGTTTTGCAGAGCTACTGCACCGTCTGCTGCCAGGACACAACAGCTGAGCAGGTTGCACGCGTGCCATGGTATGGCGAGGCGAGACAAGAGCAGTCGAGCAGAGTTGCAGCGGAAGCGGCCGATGATGACGGACATATAGAGGACCCCACCAGGAGAGCAGGAGAGCAGAGTGGCATTGGAAGCGGTGGTCAGAAGGCCAGTTTTTCTGACCTGCAGCACCATCTCCTGCCAGAGCAGGAGAACAGAGTGGCAGCGGAAGTGGTCGTTCGATGATGACGGTTAGCAGTCCTACTGCATCGTCTGCTGAGAGCAGTATGGTGCCAGCATGGAAAAAAGGCGCAAAACGATTGTCTGCCGTTCCTTTCACGGAGGGAGGGGTGACTGACGACATGTACCCAAAACCACCCACAACAATGTTTTTGCCCCATCAGGCATTGGGAGCTCAACCCAGAATTCCAATGGGTGGCGGAGACTGTGGGAAAGCTACCCACAGTGCAACGCTCCAAAAGTCGACGCTAGCCTCGGTACTTTGGACACACTCCACCGACTTAATGCGCTTAGTGGGGACACACACAATCAACTGTATAAAATCGCTTTCTAAAAAATCGACTTCTATAAATTCGACCTAATTTCGTAGTGTAGACATACCCTTATTAGAGACTAACAAATTTATTTGGGCATAAGTTTTCATGGGCTAAAACCCACCCCATCAGCTGCATGGAGTGGAAAATACAGTAGCGAGGTATAAATACACAGCATATCAAAAGATGGGAGTTGCCTTACCAAATCGGGGGTCAGTGCTAACGAGTCAATTGAATTAAGATGGAAGTGGGCTATTCTCAACAGTTGACAAGAAGGGAGGGAAAAAAGTCACTTTTGTAGTGCTAATGAGTTCAGTGTAATCAAGATGGCCCACTTCAAACAGTTGACAAGAAGGTGTGAGTATCAGCAGGGGGAAATTTAGTTTTTGTAGTGACCCATCCACTCCCAGTCGTTATTCAGGCCTAATTTGATGGTGTCCAGTTTGCAAATTAATTCCAGTTCTGCAGTTTCTCATTGGAGTCTGGTTTTGAAGTTTTTTTGTTGAAAAATTGCCACTTTTAAGTCTGTTATTGAGTGTCCAGGGAGACTGAAGTGCTCTCCTACTGGTTTTTGAATGTTATAATTCCTGATGTCAGATTTGTGTCCATTTATTCTTTTGCATAAAGACTGTCAGGTTTGGCCAAAGTACATGGCTGAGGGGCATTGCTGGCACATGATGACATATATCACATTGGTAGATGTGCAGGTGAACGAGCCCCTGATGGTGTGGCTGATGTGGTTAGGTCCTATGATGGTGTCCCTTGAATAGATATGTGGACAGATTTGGCACTGTGGTTTGTTGCATGGTTTGGTTCCTGGGTTAGTGTTTTTGTTGTGTGGTGTGTAGTTGCTGGTGAGTATTTGCTTCAGGTTGGGGGGCTGCCTATAAGCAAGGACTGGCCTGTCTCCCAAGGTCTGTGAGAGTGAGGGATCGTCTTTCAGGATAGTTTGTAGATCACTGATGATGCGCTGGAGAGCTTTTAGTTGGGGGCTGTAGTTGACGGCTAGTGGCGTTCTGTTACTTTCTTTGTTGGGCCTGTCCTGTAGTAGCTGACTTCTGCCTCCAGCTTTCATCCAGACCACATCACATGATTCATTGTCTACAGCCAAACTCTAAGATACAACCACATTTGCTCCAATCCCTTAGACAGAGACAAACACCTACTGGATCTCTATCAAGCATTCTTAAAACTACAATACCCACCTGGTGAAGTGAAGAAACAGATTGACAGAGTCAGAAGGGTACCCAGAAGTCACCTACTACCGGACAGGCCTGCCTGTAGTAGGGAGGGGAAGAAGGGTTGGGGCCTCCTCAGGTAAGGGGAAGGAGTGGGATGGGAGGGATTTGATATGGTGAGGGGTGGTGTAAACGTTGTGGGTTTCGGAGCAGGGAGTCCTGCCAGCCCCAAATTCTCCCCCTCACCATGCTGGGATCTGGGGGAGCCCTACCCCTCTGCCTTTTTTTGCCCCCGTATAGCCTGGGATCTGGGAGACCCTGTCACTCTTGGGGTATCTAACTCATGTAATCTGTGATCAAGGGGCAGTGGGGTGGGGGGCTGAATGTGATGAAAATGTAAACATCTGAAATGCAGGAAATGAATAGTTAAAATACACATCGCCCCTGGGTGGGGTTGCCAGAGTGTGTGGGGGAGGGGGAGTTGTATTGGGTGGGCCTGCAACATGGCTGGGTAAGTCTGGCTGGACCAGGGCCGGGGGGCTCAGCTCGGCATGGTAGTTGGGGTGAGGAGCCCAGCTCAGGGTGCAGCTCACGTAACCGAGGTAGTGCGTGGCCCACCAGTGAGCTGCTGCCTGTGATATGTGCTCCCAGGAATGTAGGGCAGAGGGGAGCTAAATGTTGTGGGGGATGGTGGAGAAGGAAACAGACACACCAGTTTCCTCTCACACGCTTAAATTAGTTGCTGTATGATAAAACTGTCAAGGTGTTGGGGCAGGGACCTGGGATGAGATTTCTCTCACCAGCCCTGTTACAAGCTACACACTGCAAACATTGCACAGCACGACCATTATCACCACTGCACTATCAGAGTGCACAGCGGGAGGGGCACTGAGCAACCACGGGGCAACGCGCCCCAGCGCCGGGCTGAGCAGCCAGCCTCCCCACCCCTAAAGGCCGCCCTCTCTCCCCTGCCCCCCGGCCAAGCCGGGATGGCTCCAACACTGGGCTGAGCCACCGGCCCCTGAGCCCCAGTGCTGGGCTGAGGCGCTGGACCCCCAGCGCCAGGCCAAGGCGCTGCCCCCCACCCCAAGCCCCCCCAGCACCAGGCAGCGCATGACCAAGCTGCCGCACTCCCCCGCCAGACACCCCCAGCCGGCCGCCCACTGGCTTGCCGCGTCCCTCCTCACTCCCCCTCCCAAGAGGAGGAGGGACGCAGTGAGCAGCGGGGATTTCTGGAGGGGTGGGGGTGGTGGAGTGGCAGAGCCACCGCGGCGCAAGCGTCCAGCAGCGGATTGGCGGCAGGGAAGGCTCAGCCTTCCTGTGCCTCTTCTACCCACCGCCCATGACTAAAACCACCTAAATGGCCACTAACTCCTGCAACAAACGTTTCCCTTTCTGTTTAAAAAAAGTAGGAAATTCAGTGACAAAACCTTCGTTAGCACAGAGTTCAGGCTGCCTGGTGATATTATCTCCTGCCCTTCCAGAGCACAGTGACAGCTCTGCCCCCCTGCTCCCACTAATCTCTCCACTGGTCAGGACAGCTACACTGAACACCGGGAATGCAGCTGCAGTGCAGGCAGATACATGCTGCAGTTCACATCTGTGGAACACAACACAAACAATGGCACCTCCCTGTAACCCTTCCTCATGTCTATTCACTGACAGAAAACTTAGGGTAGGTCTACACTACCGCAGTAAGTCGACCTAAGGTACGCAACTCCAGCTACATGAATAATGTAACTGGAGTCAATGTACCTTAGGTGGAGTTACTGCGGTGTCTACACCGCGCAGGGTTGATGGGAGACAGTCTCCCGTTGACCTACCTTACTCTTCTCGGCGGGGGTAGAGTACATGGGTTGACTGGAGAGCAATCTGCGGTCGATTTGGCGCGTCTTCACTAGACCCGCTAAATCGACTGCCGGTGCATTGATCAACACTCCGTCAATCCCGGCTGTGGTGTAGATGTAGCTTTAGTTACCTCCAGGCAACCTTAACTCTGTATTATCTCATGCACTTCCAGAACACTGAGTTCAGCAATACTCAGACCTCTAAAACTAGGAAATCCTTTAGGAAGGTAAATACCCAAACAACCTTAACTCTGCCCCTTTGGAGCTGGCAATAACCACTGGGAATCGGTTGCATGCACTGAAGTTGCATCCACTGTGCTTGGTGTAGCTGTAATGACCAGTGGAGGGATTATTTGGAGCATATTGGCAGAGCTGTCACAGTGACATCAGGAGAGTGCAGGTGTACGTTGAGGGATCAATCATGCCTCATTTCAGCATGGAGCAGTGCAGGTTGTGTCAGTAGCAGGGCACAGACTCCTTGCCATGGGGATTGTCAGCAGCCTGGTGTCAGATATGCCAGTGATCTCCAGGGCTTGGTGAGGGGTAAGTGAAGGCAACGTCCCAGAAGAAATCCACACCCACAGAGCAAGGGTGACGAGGCGATAACATTTTGCAAGTTGGGGGTGGTTTGTGTGCAGCAGGCTCAGTGTTTGAGTGTAGACCCAGGTGTTCGCTGCACCTGGCCTAAACCTCATCTCCTCGTTACAGAACTAGCTGCACCTCTGTCCCCTGGCTGGTCTCTCTGACAGCACCTTCAGGGGTCAGGCCTCCTGCCTCTGCCTGTCCTGGAGGTGGTGAATTCCTCAATTCTCCCACTCTTAGACCAGGCTCTGGGCTACAGGGCCCTGTGTATCAACCACTGTTACCCTGAAGGGGTGAGACACGAGCCGAGATCAATTCCAGCTGGTGGCATCAGTTTGGGGAGGATCAGAGTCATTGTTTCCTCGTGTGCATAAAATAATTGTAATAATCACAACACGTTAATGTCACCTGACTGTTCCGGGGTGTCAGTGCATCTCGTTAACCCCTCGCTCTAATGACTCAAATTTGGGCCACTAACCCCACCCCAGACTCCAATGAGTCACAGCAATTTTCAAGACAATCTGAGAATGTGTCCGGGTTTTAGAGACCTTAGAAAAACGGATATTAAACAGCAAACTAGAATCGACCTTATCCAGAGCAGAGTTGCCAACCCACTATAAAAAGAAAAATTGTGTCATCTCACAATTAACCCTCTGACTCCACTTATTACAGCGCTGAAGACATTAAATCATCATCAGAAGTCACTGACCTGCCACCTGCAGTTCCAATATAGCATCTTCATAAAAGACACTGGACTTAAAAAAACACACGTAATGCCCATCGTCGGAGGGTCGGATATTGCTTATTCTCAAGGAAACTCTCCCATTGGTGATGTCATCTTTCAAGAGCTCAGTTCTTCCTCGATATTCCTGCATTTGCTGTCCGTACTGATCCTGTCCATCACGGTACAGGTGCACCGCTGCAGAGAACTGGGATCGGAACCATCTCAGCTCCATGTTTTCAGCGCTTATCCTGGGGGAGAGGTGGCAGGGCAGGATGGCCTCCCCACCTAGGGAGGCAGTGATTGGATGGTCAGGTCCTGTCACTGTGAACTGTGCTGTGAAATGTACAATGAAAAAAGGAAATTAAATCAGAGAGGGGCTGGAAGTGGCATTAATTCAGCAGTAAGACACACAGTAAGAGAGCGCCCTGCGTTAGAAGTGAGAGACCATTTAAAGACAAAAGCCTGAAACAGCAAATTTATCATAAACCAACCAAAGGTCTGAACACATTACACTTATACCAAAGGATTCGCATCTGGCACATGGAACTCTCTGGTAGGTTCCAAATTCTTTCAAACCTTTGTCTAAGGGTTTGTCCTCTTGGTTAACAGGTCATGTCACTTTGGAGCCCAAGATCTCGGGCCTCTGGTCAGTTCAAATCCAGCTTTTATACCAAAAATCTTTGTTCTCTTGGGCTTCTGGGACATGGTCTAACCCAGTTTATGCAATTCTCCCTAGGGGTGGTACATCTCTGGAGCTGTTACCTGTCCCACGTAGATTACAATCCCAAACCAACCAAGATACATATAACATGTATAGATACCATTGATAAAGGGGGTACAAAAATAAACAGAACATTCGTACAGTGAATTTGATAGTCCCCAAAATGCCGCATGTGGCTGCAATATCCATCACACAGAGTTCAGATGTGAGTGTTATACACTGTCCCTATTATCTCTGAATACGGCTCTAACTTCTCATGGGCACCCTGGGGATAACGGTACTGGGGGCCTGGTTCTCTGACACACCAAGGCCTTTTCGTGCTGCTCCAGCACAGGGGCCTCCTCATCTGCAGGGTGTGTGTGTGTGTGTGTGTGTGTGTGTGTGTGTAAAGGTTTACAAGGTGTAAAGATATGAAAACAGATCATCACTCTGCCGACAATGGCTTTAAAGGTAAAGTCAGAGGGTGGATGATGGAGAGGGGGGAGGAGGCAGATAGAAAAGTGCAAGAAACAGAAAACCGATCACTGTGGAACTGCACAGGATGTGGGGTCTCGGTGCAGAGACTCAGCATCAGGAGAGACAGAGAGAGCTGGTTAAATTAACAGGATGGAAACCACAGCAGGAGTAGCTATGGAGCCATCCCGGGGGTGAAGTGGGTCACTATTAGGGCTTCACTGAGGACACAGAATGAAGAAGCCGGCAAATATCCTCACATCCTCACTGTGAGATGAGGTCTCACTCTGAGCCCTAGTCAGATGTGTCTGGTGCAGCATGAATGACTTGTGGGTTGTTACTTCTAAACTGGAGTCTAGGATTCAGGACTCCTTCATGGCTGAAGAGTCTGATTTGTGACGTATACGGTCTGTCAGTGCAGTGTATAGGAATTGGATAGTGCCCTTTTAAATAGTTTGTGAGCCTGTAGTGGCGCTCTCTGTGCTCGGTTTTTTAGAAGCTGCCAGAAATCAGCCAGAGCAGTAGGATGAACGCAGTGTACAGGCCTGACAAGATGCTGTATAGATAGTAACCATGGTTACTGGGGACCCAGCTGTGCCCTGTGGTTTCTCCAGGTTGCTGGTTGTGGGGAGGTTGAGCAGACGTGGTTTATAAGACAAGGCAGTGATGTGAGATGGACGGTGATGACCAGCAAACAGCAACAATTGCAAACCCAGCAAGGAGGCTGGAGCTCCTACCTGATGCCAGCCTGTGGACCTGTAGAGTGAGGCAGAGAGCGACGTAGCCAGGTAGAGCGGAGCTCACTGTGGAGCCGGGGGAGAATGAGGGAACCTTCCCCGTCATCGTAGCTTGGTCTGGGGAACAGGAGAAATAACAAACCAGACGGTGAGTGTGATGCACTGACAGTGCCACGATTGTCTAACTTTCACAGCCCTGGTCCACTGGTCAGTTACGTTTACATTAGCACAATTCCGAATATTCGTACACTAAGGTCAGAGGGGACCATTCGATCATCTAGTCTGATCTGTGGCACAAGCTAAAGACTCTCACCCGTTTACCCCTGTACTGAGCCCAAACTTGTGTTTGACTGAAGCATCTTCCAGAAAGTCACCAAGTCTTTATCTGAAGACAGCAAGAAATGGACAATTCATCACTTCCCTTGGTAGTTTATTCCAGTGATTAATCACCCTCACTGTTACAATTCTGTGCCTTAATTCTAATTTGAATTTGTTCATTTTTAAATTCCAGCCACTGGTTCTTGTTATGCCTTTCTCCACTGTATTAAAGAGAACTTTAGTACCATGTAAACTTTATTGAAATATTTTTGTGAACTATCGGTAGGACTCTGTACCAATCCCCTTGGCATTGCTACTGCTTTGGGGGAAAGAATTGCTTCTCTTGCTGGGAAATGGCTGAACAGGCTAGGTATCTGAGATGTAGTGCCACTCAGACTGTCTGGGCTGGGATCAACACAGATCAATGGAGGAACTTGAAAAGAGAACAGGAAGCCTCAACAACTGAGCATCAACTCCTAGAGCAAGTTTCTTCCCCCACCTCTCTGCAGGGAAGAGGAGCAATAGCCCAGACCTGGAGCACAAAGGGAGAAGGTGTCAGGAGTCTGTGTTAAAGAACTGGGCTGACAGAGACACAGGAACTCATTTGGGATTTAGACACAAAAAAAGGGACAGGGAGTGAGTGAGCCAAGCTGGACTCTGTGGCAACACAGCTCGGCAGAGCCCCTCTCTTAAACTTTGCTTCTCTGGGCTGACCTAAGGACTTTCGGATTCCATAGGCCAGGTGACTAACACATTGTTACAGATATTCACTGAGAACACTGAGCCCTGAAAGGGTAGAACAAGTCTCCTGCAGGAGTCTGGCTTGGTTGGACTTGCTGCAAGGAGCCACAGAGAAAGCCAGGGATCGCTGGTGCTCAAAGGCCCAGTCTGTGAGTCACTGAAGCCATGGACCTGTCTCTGTGGAATTGTGTGGATCGTGGGGTTCAGAACAATAAAGGGGTCACTCCCAAGGGCCTGGCTGAAGGCCAGGGCACAGACCAGACCTTGTGAATCCATGACAGAAAGTCACCTCTCACTCTTCTCTTTGCTAAACTGAACAGATTGATCTCCTTCCGTCTCCTTCTGTGAGGTGTTTGCTCCAGCCCCCAAATCATGTTTGTGACCCTTTTCTGCAGTGTCTGGGATATTTTGGGGTGCAGTCATGTAAGGGGTTGCGTCACTGCCTGCCCTGCCCTCCCGAGTACAGCTGCTCAGAGCCCCTGGGGAACCTGCCCACATCACACAGGCACCTGCCTGGGAGCAGTTCAGAGCTGAGTTCTCTTGGAAACGTGGCCCTCGGCCTCTAGAGGCTGCGTGGCTGTGAAGGGCAGTGGGGGGCTTCCGACAAGGGCTCACACCACATAGCGCCGATGGAAGCTCTGGCTGGGTCTGGACTGTGACAGGACGAAGTGGCTGTTACCTGCCTTAGGCCAGGACAGCAGCAGGGGCCGGCACGGCCCAAAGAGCAGCCACACTGGGGAGGAAGTAGGTGAGAGCAGGGCTGGCAGGTGAGTCACACACTGAGCACCTGCATTCGGTGACGGCTGCTGATAGCAAGCCAGTGAGAGGTAAAGCTCCCCCCTTCCTGCCAGAAACCCCCCTAAGGGAAGCAGCAACCTCACCTGCCCACCTTTGGGGTGAGCCCCCCCCCCGGAATGCAAAGGGCCTCGAGGGCAGAGACAGGTGCAATTTACACTCAGAGGGGGAGATTTTCACAAACACAGGGGAGTTAGGTTCAATGGGGCTTGTGCTCCTGAATTCCTTACGAGCTTTAGAAAATCTCCCCCTCCCTGGCTGAAAATACTCATCAATGCAAAATTAACCATTGACTGTTTGGGGGATAGGGTTTGTTGCTATGCTATCCAGGTGGCCCAGCCTCACCCTTTGGGCCTCAGCTCCTGCAATGTTATTCAGACAGCCTGGCTCAGACACTCCTCTCCTGGGCCCCAGCTGCTCTGCTCTTCTCCAAGAAACAGGTGCCAGCAAGCCAGGGAAACAAAAAAGCAAGATGGTGCCTGGCTGCATGCAACAAACCTGCTGAATTCTCTGGGATCTTGGAAAAATGCTAAATCCCATCACCGGGGAATGTTGTGATAATTGGGGTAAAAATGCCCCTGAATTGTGAGCTGAGCTGTGAGAAGTGAGCAAACATTAATAAAATATCACAATAGCCTATAATAATAAATGCTGATAGGAAGAGCTGCAGACAGAGCCAGAGCTACCCCATTGGGTGCCCTAAGCAGGAATAGTGGGGGGTGGCCCTGACCCACCCCTGAGAAGTCTAACTGCATTATTTCCACAAATCATGGACCCTGAGCTGCTCTGGGCCCTAAGCTACTGTTTAGTCTGCTTATGCCTAGCATTGCGGGTGGGCAGCTTCTCAACTCAGGGGAAGGGAAGGGACCTAGCGGGCAGGGCAGAGTGGGGGTGGGAAGAGTTGGAGTAGGGGGGTGGAGTCTCAGGGGAGGGGGTGGGGCCGGGACAGGGCACCTGCTGGCAAAACCAAAAGTTAGCACCTATGGCCTCTCCCCATCCCCCACCCAGGCAGTGACTTATCCCGTGTCCTGGCAGGTGGCTGGGGTGGGGTTGAAAGGCACTGCCAGGGGACCTTGTGCATGTCTCTTCCTCGCTGGTGTCTCTATCCCTGGCTAGTCGCTTTGCCCATGTGCTGGGAGCTCTGAGCTGCTCCCCATGGAGGGAGAGGAGGAGAAACCAGCCTCTGATGACTGGGGGTCTGGGCACAGCCAGGCCCTTGGGGGAGAGGCTCAGGGGTCTATGCGCTGGGCTGGAGCCTGTCTGGTGTCACTCTGTTGTGTGTCCCTACCCCTGCACCGTCCCGGTAGCTTCTGTTCTCCCGGCCATCCCCTGGGTGGGCTCCAGCTGTGGGCTGGGACTCTTGCCAACTTTCGGACAGAACAAAACCGAACACCCTTGCCCCACCCCTTCTCCGAGGTCCCGCCCACTCACTCCATCCTCCCACCATCGCTCGCTTTCCCCCACCCTCACTCACGCGCTAATTTTAACTGGGCTGGGGAGGGTCCCTTTTCGACTGGGTGTTTGGTTGAAAACTGGACCCCTGGCAACCATAAGTGCCAAGGTGCTGCACTCCCCCCACCCCGCCCCAGCTGTGTCTGGCTGCAGCCCCCCAGGAGTGGGTGTGGGGTTGGTGTGATCCCTGCCCCGCTGGGAGGGGCTGTGTCTGGGCCCCCGGGGCTTTGGTGGGGTACGTCAGTGCAGGGCAGAGCAGAGAAGGTGCCTCGGGTCACAGGGCTCCCTGGACGGGGGAGCACCCGGCCTCCCCCCACCTGGCCCCCTGGTCCGGCCCGGCTGTCGGAAGACGCCTGCCCCGTTCATCTCCATGGGCGCGCTGCCTGGGGTGACCATATTTCCTCAAAGGGCAAACGGGGACACCCCCTGGGGCTAGCCCGAGGCCCCCCCACCCTACCCCTCAGAGCTGGCCTGAGCCCTGCACTCCCCCAACCCAGGTCTGGCGTCAGCCCCCCCCCCGCCCATGCGGGGCTGGCCGGAGCTGCTCATGCCCCCCCTTCGCTGGCCCGACCTGCACCCAGGTCACTCACCGAGGCTGCAGCCCCGGTTCCGCACACGGGGTCACGGAGCCGGAGGGTTGGAGACCGGACCCGCCCTCGTTATGTGTGTGAATTTGTAGCTGAATTGAAAGGGCCAAGGCCCCCCGCCTGGGCCTCCCCGCGCTTCAAAACTGAAAGTAACAAAGTAGCTGGAAGTGAAAGTCCCGGTCGGTGGCCCGGGCTGGGTGGGGCGGAGCAAATTGCTCTGAAAGTCCCAGCCCCCCCCCACAGGGCTCGGAGCTGGCGGGGTTGGGCCTGGCGGGGGCAGTTCGCCGGGGGAGCCAGTGTCGGGGTGTCAATGCCCCCCCCGCTGTTCCTGCCCCCCAGGGATCGCTGGGCTCTCAGTAATTCCCCCGCCCAGCCCCATCCCCACAGCCCTGTCCGGCGTTGGGAAACGAAGCAGCAGCAGCAAAAAGCACCAGCCAGGTCACCCCCACCCTCCCCCGCCCTGGGTGGAGGCAGAATGAGGAAGGGGGGGGATGCTGCGCGGGGAGGGAGCTGAAATCCGGAGCGACTGAGTGGGGCGGGGTGGGAAGCAACAGCGGATCAAGGGGGGGACTCAGGAACTGCCCGGCTGTAGCTGGCTCGGCTCCTGCAGGCGCTGAAGTGCTTCTATATCCTGGTGCCAACTTTTCCCAAGCTAGGGCTAAAACTTTCCCGAATCCGGTGAAAAATTCCCAGCAGTGCTTCTGTATCCTGGGAAATGTCCCCAAATCTGGGAATGTTTGAGTAAAATGTTTCAATTTGGGAAATTGGGAATCTTCATTCAAAACATTTTACTCAAACATTCCCAGATTTGGGGACATTTCCCAGGATATAGAAACACTGCTCAGGGGAGCAGAGCGGGGGTGGGTGGGTCAGGGCGGGGAGCAGCTCTGGGACTCGCAGACCTCCCCCCGTCCCGGGAGCAGAGGAGGGGCCCTTCATACAGAGCCACTTTCCTGCCCGGCCCCGGCCCTTTCCCCGGGTCTCTCCCCTCCGCTGCAGGCTCCGGCTCAGGGGCTGGTGCCGGCAGAGCCCGGGGCTGCCCCAGGGGCTGGTTCCAGCCCCCGGCGTGTGTCCCCCCCCCCCCCCGGAGTGCAATGGCCAAGTCTGAGTGTCGGTGAAAGCTGCGGGGGGCTCGGGGCTGGGGCTGGAGGCGGAGGCTGCGGGAGGCAGCGGGTCCGTCACTGTTACGCTGTCACCAGCAGCCGGGGGGGGAGGGGGAGTCCCTGGGCGTGGGGCCAACGGGCTGGATTCTCCTAAATCACACGAGTTCCCCTCCCCCCAGCCCCGCCCCTTCCCAAACAGGGAACAGGAGCAGAGCCCAGATCTGGGGCCGTGTCCTTGCTGCGCAGTGTAAGGGGACTCTTGTCCCCTCACTAGCGCTCAGTGGTGGCTGCTTTGGTTGCTAGCTCCCAGCACTAAAAGAAAGGGGAAGGGTCCATGGGAAATCAGGACCCTGAAACTGACAGTCCTCAGGAACAATGGGGAAGGCCAGTGCTCCAGGTCAGCCTGATTGACAGGGTGGGCAGGCTAATCAGGGAGTCAGGAGGCCAGGGGGGTCCCGTCCTCCCTCCTTCCTGTGAGCTGGATTTGCCTGGGTCAGACAGAGTGGGGCCCAGCTAAGCAGAAAGCCGGGGCCCAAGCTGAGCTGGGGAGCAGAGCTGGGCCAGATCCAGCGGGGCCAGAAAAGCAGCCCAGGAAGCAGGTCAGAGCTGGGAGCAGAGTCACCGAGACACAGCCCAGGGAGAGCAGATCCTGTGCTGGGAGCAGGGCTGCGGACCCAAAGCCAGAGGGGCCAGAGAAGCAGCTCAGGGGGCTGGAGGCAGAGCAGCAGCATCAGTGCGGAGGCAGAGTGGAGCTAGAACAGTGGAGCTGGGGCGGGAGCTGGAGCAGTCTGGAGCCAGGTGCAGTGAGCAACTGGGGCCAGCCAAGGGGGGACCCTGGGCAAAGGGTCCAGCGCAGAAAGACACCCCCAGCCAAGGGTCCTTGCAGGCCAGACTGGAAGGGGGATCTTAACCTGACGGGGGGCTGACTCTGGGTAGAAGGGCCAGACAGGAGAGCGGAAGGGGAGTCCTCAAGGGCAGGGAGGCCTCTGGGTAAAGGAAGTGGGAGGGAGGACTCAGATCCTTTTGCTAGCCCACTTCACCGGGGTAGTGCAGAAGCCAGGAAAGTTCCCCACAATAGCAGGACCATTCCCCCGCTTACATCAGCACAGATGCTCCCAGCCACCAACACTGCCTGCAACCCCCCCCCCCATCTCCCCAGCCACTTCCCCAGCAGCCCTTAGTCACAGCAGCACCCCCTGAGACCAACGTGACGTGTGAAATGGGAGGGTTTCCAGGATCGGGCCCTCGACGGCTCCCATATATTATTGCTCCATATTTCATACAGGGGAAGCCGGGAGCCAGGAAGGGTGTCGGGGGGGGGGGGGGGGGGGAAGAGGCTTCAGCACTGGAGCCCAGGTGGGGAAAGGGCTGCGATCCAGGCAGCTGAAGCTGGCCAGTGTATCAGGAACTGCTTCCCATTGGAATTTGCTACCAGTAGCAAAAAAACCCGAAACTCACTTGGAGGATGGAGCCTCAGTGTTTGCAGTAGCAGTCCCCTCGGTGCTTGTTTCTGCCTCTAGTCACGTGCACTGTTGCCTCCCACAAGGCAACCACACACTATCTCCTGCCCAATCCCTAGCACGACCCATGAACCTGGGGAAGCTAGGTGTTCCTCCGCTTAGCTCGCCTGCAGGGTCTGATCCAGCAGGTCTGCTCAGAGGCCAGCCATCAGACCCAGTCTCATACAAAACCTGGCCAGAGGAGGATGTGCCATCCCAATAGTTAGAGCACTCACCTGCAATATGAAGAGACCCAGGTTCACTGCCCCCTGTGTGAGGGAGAGAAAGGACTTGCACTGGGGTCTCCCACACCTCTTAGGAGAGCTCTCTGATAATTTCAGAGTAGTAGCCGTGTTAGTTATCATGTGCCAGCAATGCCCCTCTGCCATGTACATTGGCCAAACCAGACAGTCTCTACGTAGAAGAATAAATGGACACAAATCAGACGTCAAGAATTGTAACATTCAAAAACCAGTCGGAGAACACTTCAATCTCTCTGGTCACTCAATTACAGACCTAAAAGTCGCAATTCTTCAACAAAAAAAACTTCAAAAGCAGACTCCAAAGAGACTGCTAAATTGGAATTAATTTGCAAACTGGACACCATTACATTAGGCTTGAATAAAGACTGGGAGTGGATGGGTCATTACACAAAGTAAAACTATTTCCCCATGTTTATTCCCCCCCCCCGCCACAAACACTGTTCCTGACACGTTCTTGTCAACTGCTGGGATTGGCCCACCTTGATTATCACTACAAAAGGTTTTTTTCCTTTCCTGCTGGTAATAGCTCCCCTTACCTGATCACTCTGGTTACAGTGTGTATGGTAACATCCATTGTTTCATGTTCTGTGTGTATATAAATCTCCTCACTGTATTTTCCACTGAATGCATCCGATGAAGTGAGCTGTAGCTCACGAAAGCTTATGCTCAAATAAATTGGTTAGTCTCTAAGGTGCCACAAGTCCTCCTTTTCTTTTTGCAGATACAGACTAACACAGCTACTACTCTGAAATTATCAGAGAGCTCTCCTAAGAGGTGTGGGAGACCCCAGTGCAAGTCCTTTCTCTCCCTCACACAGGGGGCAGTGAACCTGGGTCTCTTCATATTGCAGGTGCGTGCTCTAACTATTGGGATGGCACATCCTCCTCTGGCCAGGTTTTGTATGAGACTGGGTCTGATGGCTGGCCTCTGAGCAGACCTGCTGGATCAGACCCTGCAGGCGAGCTAAGCGGAGGAACACCTAGCTTCCCCAGGTTCATGGGTCGTGCTAGGGATTGGGCAGGAGATAGTGTGTGGTTGCCTTGTGGGAGGCAACAGTGCACATGACTAGAGGCAGAAACAGGCGCCGAGGGGACTGCTACTGCAAACACTGCGGCTCCATCCTCCAAGTGAGTTTCGGTTTTTTTTTGCTACTGGTAGCAAATTCCGACGGGAAGCAGTTCCTGACACACTGGCCAGCGTCAGCTGCCCGGATTGGGGGTTGCAGAGGGTGTCGGTGGCTGGGAGCAGCTGCGCTGAGCAGCAAGGACACGGCCCCAGATCTGGGCTCTGCTCCCCCTCCTGCTCCCTGTTTGGGAAGGGGCGGGGCTGGGGGGAGGGGAACTCCTGTGATTTAGGAGAATCCAGCCCGTTGGCCCCACGCCCAGGGACTCCCCCTCCTCCTCCCCGGGCTGCTGGGGACAGGGTAACAGTGACGGACCCGCCGCCTCCCGCAGCCTCCGTCTCCAGTCCCAGTCCTGAGCCCCCCGCAGCTTTCACCGACACCCAGACTTGGCCATTGCACTCCCGCGGGGGGGAGACACGCCGGGGGCTGGAACCAGCCCCTGGGGCAGCCCCGGGCTCTGCCGACACCAGCCCCTGAGCCGGAGCCTGCAGCGGAGGGGAGAGACCCGGGGAAAGGGCCGGGGCCGGGACCGGGCAGGAAAGTGACTCTGCACCAAGGGCCCCTCCTCGCCCCAGCTCTGCTCCCGGGGGGGTCTGCGGGTCCCAGAGCTGCTGCTGCCCTCCCTGACCCCCCCGGCTCTGCCCTCCTGAGCGCCTGCAGGAGCCGAGCCAGCTACAGCCGGGAAGTTCCTGAGTCACCTCCCTCTCCCCCCCTTGATCCGCTCCTGGTTCCCACCCCGGTCCCACTTAGTCACTCCGGATTTCAGCTCCCCTCCCCCCGCAGCATCCTCCCCCCGCCTTCCTCACTCTGCCTCCACCCAGGACGGGGGGGGGGGGGGTGTTTTTTCGACAGGGCTGTGGGGACGGGGCTGGGCGGAGGAATTACTGAGAACCCAGCGATCCCTGGGGGGCAGGAACAGCAACGGGGGGGCATTGACACCCCGACACTGGCTCCCAACCGCGGGAGCTCCGAGCCCTGGGGTGGGGCTGGTTTTTTCAGAGGAATTTGCTCCGCCCCAACCAGCCCGGGACACAGACCGCGACTTCAACTTTCCCTACTTTGGTACTTTCAAGTTTGAGGCCAGGGACAGGGGCAGGGGTGGGCACAAAGGGGGCTTGGCCCTGTCGATGGCGGGTCGGGTCTCAAACCCTCGGGCTTCAGGACCCCGTGTGCAGCCTCGGTAAGTGACATGGGGACCAGGGCCGGATTTAGGGGCCCGTAACCTGGGCAACTCCCTGGGGTGCCAGGCTGGGGGGCGCCGGGCTCGGGGGCTGTTTTTGTTGTTAGCGATAAAAGGAAAAATCGAAGGTTTGAAGTAAAATGTTTCAGGTTTTCCTTATGTGGCTCATTTGTTACTAACCTCCTAGAACGTTCTAGAGCTTTGTAGAATTTTGTGGAACCTTCCAGACTTTCTGATTCAAAGCTTCTCCCCTAGATTCAGCCGGGAGGGGAGCTCCGGGCCCTGGATCCCCAGCTGCACGGCTCTGTCTGAGATTTCTGGACACACAGCACTGAGGTCCCTTCAAATGGGCCGTTAGCACCAATGGGCCTCACTGAAGGGATTCTCAGGGAGAAACCGGCACCTCCTGATTCTGAATGTCAACCTGGCTGTGGGAATGTCCCTGCAAATTCAGAGATTTCTCTGCATCTGAACACAGACTGGGACGCTGGCGCAGAGCTGGGCTTCCTTTGTGACAGGTGTGTGTGTTTCTCTCCCCCCTCCTCCCCTTTGTTGTTGTCACTAAACTGAAGTTCCAGAGGGAGAGGGTGAAAGACAAGAAGAGAAAACCCTTGGAGGGATTCACTGAATCTGGACCCAGCCCCACCCCAGTCTGCAGGGCCATTGCCCCGGGGGAGGGCAGATGCTGTTACCGCTGCTGCCCATATTACAGGTGTCTGCCAGGGCAGGGGGTGTTTCACCTCCCCCCAGAGCTCTGTCAGTGGGAGCCACACGGGGAGGCCGCAAGTCTGTGCCCTGGAGCCCTGGTCAGGCTCCCTTCCTGGCCAGTGCTGGCTGCTCTGTGGGTAACACGGTGGCCGTCCCAGTCTAGGGGAAGTTACAGGCACAGCCTGGTTCCTGGGAGGACTTGACACCACTGAACACCCTGGCAGGGGCTGCACAGCTGCTTGAAGCGTGAGCCATGAGTGACACTAACATTTATCTAAAGCTCTCTCTGTCTCTAAGGGAACGTCTGCACTGCAGCTGGGACTGAGCTTCCCAGTGTGGGTAGATAGACACGTCCTAGCTGTGCTCAAGTTAATATGCTAAAACTGGCAGCGTAGCCGGGGCAGCACAAGCTAGCCGCCCGGGTACGTAACCCAGGAGTCCAGGCAGGTTTGTTCTCAGGCAGGAAGCCCGAACTGCCGCCTGGGGTGGGCTACCCCGTTACTCTGCTAATTTTAGCATCCTAGCTCAAGGAGAGCTAGCATGTCTGTCTACGAGCACTGGGAAGCTCACTCCCAGCTGCAGTGTAGACATACCCTGAGAGTGATTTAAATGGTGCAGACCCCAGGGGTCACAGAGATGTGGTGACCCTGATCAGAATTCCTTTGACATTTGCACCAATGCTGGAGGCAATGAAGGTGGGTCACTGACACATAAAATCACTGGGGTCAGCGACTGATCTGCTCATAGGGAGATCCCCAGAGACCTCTCACCTAGGACAGGTGTGGCTGGGAGATGGGGCCACTTTCCCCCACAGCGATCAGTGGCCATTCATACCCCACTCAAAGGCTTTGCCTGCACTGGCTTGTTTCCCCTAATATGGCCCATTCTATGGTAGCATCTAAATGCCCCAGCCAAGATGGGGCCCCATTGTGCTGGGAGCTGGACACACCAATAGTGAGAGACCCGCCTTGCCCAGGTGTAAAGGACCAGGGCTTAGGCAGTCTTGCCTAGAGGTCACAGCTGGGCTGAGGTCTGCCCACGTGGGATGGGAGTCATTGGGCCAGAGTTAGAGGAATCACAAGGCCAGGGTCTGTAAACAAGAGACAGGGTCAGAGTCAGATACCAGAGGTAGTACCAGGTTAGAATCAAGAGGCAGGATTCAGGGTCAGCGATTAGGAGACAAGGCAAAGTCCAGCACAGTAACAGGCAAAAATTTGGGTGGTTACCCAGACATCTTCCTGGGGCAAGCCCTGGAGTTAAGTAGGTGCACCTGGCCAATCAGAGACATGCCGGGTACTGTCACTCTGGGGCTCGTGGGCGGTACTTCCTGCAGAGCCTATTTTCCACACTGCTCCCCAGGTCCTTACACAGTCTAAATAGAGCAGAGAGCTCCACAGGTCTCAGCCATGGTATGGACTGGCTTCTGGCAGGTCTGGGTTTTAATCACAGCAACATCTAACCCTGCTCAGAGCCAGGGCAGACGAGGGCTGTGGGGGAAATCCCTTCCCTTCTGGTGTATGTTAGGCAACAGTGAGGCTTGTTACCTCCTCCCCACTGCCCCGTGGCACTGTCACTGCATCACACTCACTCACCGTCTGGTTTGTTATTTCTCCTGTTCCCCAGACCAAGCTACGATGACGGGGAAGGTTCCCTCGTTCTCCCCCGGCTCCACAGTGAGCTCCGCTCTGCCCGGCTACGTCGCTCTCTGCCTCACTCTACAGGTCCACAGGCTGGTGTCAGGTAGGAGCTCCGGCCTCCTCGCTGGGTTTGCTGCTGTTGCTATTGCTGGTCATCACCGTCCGTCTCGCATCACTGCCTTGTCTTGTAAACAGCGTCTGTTCAACACGCCTGGTGTGTCTTTGCTCTTTACACAACAACCAGCAACCTGGAGAAACCACAGGGCACAGCTGGGTCCCCCTGACCATGGTTAAGATCTATACACGAGCTTGTCAGGCCTTGACCCTACATCCACCCTACTGCTCTGGCTGGTTTCTGGCAGCTTCTAAAATACAGATCACAGGAGCACCACGACAGGGCTCACAAACTATTTAAAGGGACACTACCCATTCCTGTACACTGCACTGGCAGTCTGTATAAGTCACAGATCAGACTCTTCGGCCACAAACAAATCATGAATCCCCGACTCTTCAGCTATGAAGTAACAACCCACAAATCATTCATGCTGCACTAGGCACATCTGATCAGGGCTCAGAGCTAAATCTCCTGTCACAATGAGGGATGTGAAATTTGCCAGCTTCTTCATTCTTCATTCAGGGATAATAGTGACCCACTCCAGCCCTGGGGCTGCCTCCACAGCAACTTGGGCATTTTGGTTCCTTCCTGCTGTGGTTTCCATCCTGCTAATTTAACCTGTTCTCTCTGTCTCTCCTGATGCTGAGTCTCTTCACCAAGACCCCCCTGCAATTCCATAATGGCTGCTTCTCTGCTTCCTGCACTTTTCTATTTGCCTCCTTCTCCCTCTCCATTATCTGGCCTCTGACTTTGCCTGCGTAGTGTTGATCTATTTTCATATCTTTTTGTCTTGTATGCCCTTCACCATCCCTGCAGCAGTTGGGGAAGGCCCCATGACGGAGTGGCACAAAAAGTCCTTTGTGTATCAGAGAATCAAGCCCCCAATATCCATTATGCCTGGGGTGCCCGTGAGAAGTTTTGAGCCCTATTCAGAGACAATAGGGACAATCTGCAACACTCATATGTGTACTCTGTGTGACAGGTATTGCAACCACAAGTGATATTTTGGGGTTTATTTAATTAATTTTATGAAGGTTCTTTTTGTATCCCCTCTATAAATGGCACCTATACATGTTATATATACCTCTGTGGGCTCAGGATTGTAATCTATTCCATTGGGGAGGGTTACCCCATCTCCTCCAGGAGCTACAACCCATGGGGATAATTACTGCTGGGACAGGTAACAGCTGCAGAGAAGTGCCACCCCTAGGGAGAATTGCACAAACTAGTTCAGACCAGGTCCCAGAAGCCAAAGAGAACAAAGATATTTGGTAAAATCCCCTTGATTTAAACAGACCAGAGGCCTGGGATCTTGGGCTACAAACTGACAGGATCTGTTACTCAAGAGGAAAAACCCTTAGAGAAGGTTTGAAGGACTTTGGAACCTATCAGAGAGTCCCATGTGCTGGATGAGAATCCTTCGGTATAAATGTAACGTGTTCAGACCTCTTATTGGTTTATGGTAAGTTTTCTCTGTCAGGCTTTTGTCCTTCAATGTTCTCTGCTTTGGAAGAGCTGTTTGGTTGCTGGTAACTGCTGGCACACGCTGTTCATAGCCGTGGGAGTGAAAGCAAAGCGCAGATGCTGGTCTTTGGTCAGGCCTGCTGGGAAAACCACAGTGAATCACAGGGAGCTGCAAGCCTTGAAACCCCAGTGTGGAGAGAGTGGGACGTGGGTCCCTGCCCAGGGAGAGGTGATGGCTGGAGGCCTGAGACCTAAGGGGACATTCCTTGAGCAGACCATAGAGGGAGTCAGAGGTGCAGTTACCCAAAGCCTGTGACTCTCTGCACTCAGAGACGTGTCTAAGGCACTGCATGGGTATGGGGTGTTTGCTTCTAATGCAGGGTGTTCTCTTACTATTAGTTTTACTGCTGAATTAAAGCCACCCCAGCCCCTTACCGATTTAATTTCCATTTTTCATTGTACATTTCACAGCACAGTTCACAGTGACTGGACCTGACCACCCAGTCATTGCCTCCCTAGGTGGGGAGGCCATCCTGCCCTGCCACCTCTCCCCTAGGATGAGCGCTGAGAACATGGAGGTGAGGTGGTTCCAATCCAAATACTCTGCGGTTGTGCACCTGTATAAGGATGGACGGGATCAGTATGAAGAGCAGATGGCAGAATATCAACAAAGAACTGAGTTCTTGAAAGACGACATCACCAGTGGGAGTGTTTCCCTGAGAATACACAACATCCAACCCTCTGATGAGGGACAGTACAAGTGTCGTTTTCAGTCCAGTGTCACTTATGAAGAAGCTTTATTAGAATTACAGGTGGCAGGTCAGTAACTTGTTCTAATGCTTTGATGTCTTCAACAGGGTAATAAGTGGAGTCAGGGGGTTCATTGTCAGATGACACTTGATTTTTCTCATTATGGTGGGGCAGTAGCTCTGCTCTGGTTACAGTTGGTTCTAGTTCACTGTTTAACAGCTGTTTTTTCATAGGCCTCTAAAATCCACATGCTTACTCAGATTGTCTTGAAATTGTTGTGATTCATTGCAGTCTGGGGTGGGGTTAGTGGGCTAAATCTGAGGTCATTAGAGCAAGTGGTTAATGAGATGCACAAACATCAATAAAAAGTCAGGTGAGATTAAGTTGTGATTATTACATTTTTGAGCACACCTGGGAACAAACGATGGCTGATCCTCCCCAAACTGATGTCACCAGCTGGGATTGATTTTGGCTCATGTCTGGCACCCACAGGGTGAGAGTAGTTGATGCACTGGGTCCTGTAGCCCAGGGCCTGGTATAAGAGTGGGAGAGTTGAGGAATTAGCCCCCCACCCCAGGACAGGTAAAGGCAGGAGGCCTGACCTCTGAAGGTGCTGCCAGAGAGACCAGCCAGGGGACAGGTGTAGCTAGTTCTGTGACTATGACATGAGGTTTAGGTCTGGTGCAGCAAACACCAGACTGCTGACAATCCCCATGGCAAGAAGACACCTCTGTGCACTTCTACTGACACAGCCTACAGACCTCAGCACTGAAATGAGACATACGTGATTCCTCTCCTCCTATCGCAGTGACAGCTGTGACAGCCTGCTCGAATGAATCCCTCCACCAGTCACTACAGCTACTCTGAACGCAGTGAAGGCAGTGGGAGTGCAGGCAGATAGATGCTGGAATCCAAATCCAAGAAACACAACACAAGCAGTGGTACCTTCTCATAGCCCTCCCTCATGGGGATTGCAGCAAAGGAGGTTTAGGTTGGACATTAGGAAAAACTTCTTAACTGTCAGCGTGGTTAAGCACTGGAATGAATTGCCTAGGGAGGTTGTGGAGCCTCCATCATTGGACATTTTTAAGAGCAGGTTAGACAAACACCTGCCAGGGATGGTCTAGATAATACTTAGTCCTGCCATGAGTGCAGGGGACTGGATTAGATGACCTCTCAAGGTCCCTTCCGGTCCTATGATTCTATGTCTGTGTATTATGGTACCATCCTGCCTGAACCACTCCTAGCATCTATTGCCAGCCCCACGAGGCAGAATTAAGGTTGAATGGCTGGGGTGCTGTGCGCCATTACTTTTTATCTCTTGGGTTTCAGACGTTTAAGTTTAGCTGCTCTCTGCATTTTGGGAAGGCACAAGGCACTGCTGGGCATCCTTACTTCTTCTTCAAGTGCTGTTCCTGTGGGTGCTCCACTCCAGGTGACGGTGCGTCCCGGCACCATTGATCGGAGATCTTCGGTAGCAGTGCCTGGTTGGGACACACGCGCTCAGCTGCTGTCTCGCGGCGTTGTTAGGGTCTGCCTGAGCGCACGCGTCCCGCACCCCCCTCAGTTCCTTCTCAACCGTCCTCAGCTGAAGACGGGACTCAGGGCAGTGCTCAACCTCTTCCCTGGTCTCTGAAGGAAATAAGTAGAAAGAAATAGAATTAGTTAGACAAAAATATCCCAGTTCTCTCCCTTCCTTTAGAAAGTTCGTTAGTTTCAAAAAAAGACAGACAAACTTTTTTTTCCTCACGTTTGTCTCCTGTTGAGACTCTCTCCCCGGCCATCATACTTCAATGATGCCGGGGTCCCCAGGCTTTAAGAAATATGATTCCTGTAAGGAATCTATGCTGTGGTCTGATGGACACTCATGGTGTGTGAAGTGCCTCGGCGAGACACACGTTCCTGCCAAGTGAATTCATTGTGTCATAACAGGGACTTGCAGCTAAAAATGCTCCTGACGGAGAAATCTCTGCAGCCGCCTATGGAGACGGGCAGAAGTAAACCCTCTCCCTCACACTCCCCTGCTAGGTCGGAACCGATTGGGAGCGTGGCTTCACCCTCTCAAGCGAAGAGGCAGGAAGCCCCAATGTCTCCGCACAGAGACTTTCAAAAGGGTAAAGGGTCTCTTGCGAGATCTTTACCATCGGTGCTGACAGCGCCAAAAGGAGGCGATTCTGACCGCCCCAGCACCTCAGCTGCGGCTCACAGGGGCGCAAAAGCAGGGATCCGACTTCCCACAGTGGGAAGCTCTCCTTGGCACCGGTGCCGTTGGCACTGAAGATAGACCCGGTACCGACAAGAACGTTGGCACCAAGCCTGCCCATCACCCCCGCAGCAGACGCGGACCCCGGTCAGGGTGCCTATAAATGGCCCACGGCGCATGCGAATGCAAAACAAAAGTCAATGCGGGCTTCCGCTCACACCTTGCGCTCTGCAGGACCACAGCCCATGGAGCAGCAGCAATTCTTACACCAAGATGACGTCTGCATGGCCCCTGAGGGAGCGCACCTAGGGGAACACACAACACAGAGCCAGTGGTCCCTATCAGAGACGCGTCTACACATAAATTTTCTCGAGCTCAGAGCAGTCAGATACGCCTGCCTTCACTTTTCCCCATCGTAAGGAACAAGTCCATTTGGATCCTCATGGACAATATAGCATGTATGTTCTACATCAACAGGCTGGGGGGAGCACGATCACACTCCCTATGCACAGAAGCCAACCACCCACAGGGACAGCACTCGAAGAAGAAGAGGTTACTCACCTTGCAGTAAATGAGGTTCTTTGAGATGTGTGTCCCTGTGGATGCTCCACTACCCACCCTCCTCCCCTCTACTTTGGAGTACTAATCAGACAACTCTACGGTAGAGAAGGGGGTGCAGGATGTGCACGCTCAGGCAGACCCTAATGACGCCGCAAGACAGCAGCTGAGCACGTGCGTCCCGACCAGGCACTGCTACTGAAGATCTCCGATCAACGGCGCCGGGTGGAGTGGAGCACCCACAGGGACACACATCTCGAAGAACCTCGGTTACTGCAAGGTGAGTAACCTTCTCTTCTGCATTAGCAAGTATATTGTGGGTATTAATATGTAACTATAGAGCCCTCATGGCCGAGATGGAGTCTGCTCTGCAGAGCGGCTCTGGCCAAGAACAGGCTCACACTGGAGCACACCGGGGTAACTCCCTTCCAACCTAGAGGCACCTGTTCCAAACTGCTGCGGTGTAAACGCACACACACCAGAATAGTACAATGAATATAGGAAAGGTAAATACATATTTACAGAGCAATGAAGGTAGAAAAACAACAGGGGAGAATACAGGGGGAGCAGTAAAACGGTTAGATGCAACACGAGGCCCCACAGGCCCAGTGGTACCACAATATTACAGGGTAGATGACAAGCACTGTGTCTACACTCAGAGTTCATGAGTCCTGGGCAGAGTTCCAGTCCGGTGGTGAGTCTTCAGTGCTCCTGGTTGTGTTTAGCGCCAGTGAACTTTCCCCAACAAACCTCTCCGGTGCCCTCTTCTGCCACTCTCTGCAAACCCCACAGAGCAACAACCTCCCCACTTAACTGACTACAGCCTCCCTCCTCTTTCCTAATGCAAAGTCATAAGCCCCAGACAGCTCTGGGTGACAGGGATACTGGGTCCACCAGTTTGTCCTTCTCAGGTGATTCCTCCCTGGCATGGTGCTTCCCCTGGCTCCCTCCTGGGATGTCCCCGGTCAGCTGCTCTGTCCCTCATGGGCTTTGGGCTGGTTCTCAGCTGCTGTCACTTGTGAGGGTCACTCACTGTAGCCCTCTTGTTGGGAGATACAGACATACATTCTACTTAAAACCCTTCCAGCCACTCACTCCCATCCACAGCACAATAACTGTCCGCTGTAGGTAACCTGAGCTGCCAAGACTGGGTATTACACAGAGTTCACTTTATAACCACAACACGGTCATTCCCTTCTGTACCGTACATGTAACCTACCAAACTTTGGTTACACAAGTACACACTATAATTCCATGTTACTGCAGGAAGAGTGAGCGGGTTCAGTCTGGTTTGACAGCGGAACTCTCATCCGTGGATAACAACACATGAGATAAATATGCACATTTGGACAGTCGTGGGCGCCCATAACCTGAATTGCTCCCATTTGGAATAAAGACACCACAGTGTAGTAAAGCTGCTCAAACGAAAACAATCATTAGGTTCGTAAGGAGACAATCTGAGGGTTAACCGAGACTCCTTATAAATCTAAACACAATCTTATCATTACATCAGCACAGCAAATACTTTGCAAACAACAACAACAAAATTAATATCAAACATACAGATTTCTTCAGTACCAAATGGTTCACAGGCCCCAAACCCTGTGCATTTAAAACATACACTACTGATTTGGCATTAATGTCCCCACACTGCTCTGAGCTGAACCAGCAGCAAGCACCCAGTTCTTGGAAATTGGCTGGTACCCTTCTTCTTGTGGTTATCTTCTTGCTGCAGTTAGTAAAATCAGGCCTATGATTATCGGCCTTCAGAGCAAAGATCTTCACCTCCCCTGTGGTGTGGCTGTCGCCCTCTGGGTATGGCTGAACTAAAAGAAGAGTTTGCCACCTTTGTTCCTTATATTGGGAGTGGAATTGGCCCCTACCTTTGGAGATGCCCTACTGAGCATGCTGCAAAGGTTCATGAACTTTTTCCTTTGTTTACCTGCAAGTCCCCATCTAGCTGGAGTCAGTGGACTGTTTAGAAGGAACAGCAACAGAAGCACAGGGGTGTGTGCGGGGGTTGTTACATATAATTTTCACCTTAGGCCTTTTAACCTCAGTTCTTGTCTGTGGCTCTTGGGCATTTCCCATGAGTCTGTCAGACCAAAGCCTTGTGAGTCCCACTCCTGCTGGGAGAGGTTTCTGTAGCCTGTGCTCTCCTGGTCAAGAATTGTTTCCCTCTCTACGATGGATGGTCTGTGTGAAATTTCCAGATACCCTAAGGGCATCTCTGCACACAAACGGATCCCATAATAAGGAAATCCATTTGAATTCACACCTCTGGTTAAGATACAAGACTCTTGTTTCAGATTAAGATAATTTTATTTCAGTTTAGCTCATCGGTAATAAAAAACCTCAAGTGTGATCTGCTGTGGGAGGTGTTACCTTAACCCTGCAACTCCTTGTTATCTAGTGTTTGTGTTTCTGTTTTGCTGAGTGTATTTCCTGGCTTTCACAGGTACCAATTTTTGCTACGCACTTCTGCATTCTGGAAAGGTACAAGGCACTGCCAAGCAACCTGAACTCCCCTATAACAAAGTTTTTTATTAGTAAATTAATTTGAGGCTTGTGTACACATAGATGTGCACTGGTTCGATGAACTAGTCCAAACCTGTGTGTGAACACTTACATGGGTTTGGAAATGGCTTACATTGATTTAGCTTGAATCAATTCCTGCCTGCTTTAAGAGTGTCCACATAGTGATTTGTATTTGATTAACTAAATCAGTTTAACTAAAGTGGAGCAAGTTTGTCCATAGAAAAGCCCTGACATTAACATTAACTCTACTGTATATCAAATAGGAATCTGGCCAGATTAACTGACCAGCTGCACTTGTGGACTCACATTTGATTATTAGTTTAATAGGAAATGGCTTTTGATAACAGTGTAAAAACTTTTGGCTCATTACTGGGCACTGTAGGATTATCACAAGTTCATTTATTTCTTCTGTAGATTTGGGCTCTGCTCCTGCCATCTCTGTGGAGGGACATCAGGACAGAGGGATCCGGGTTGTGTGTCGATCATCTGGATGGTACCCACAGCCCAAGGCTCAGTGGAGAGATCTCCAGGGGCAGCTCTTACCATCGGCCTCTGAAAACATATCCCAAGAGGCCGATGGCCTGTTTCAAACAGAGATTGCCATTGTTCTAAGAGAAGAGTCCAACCAGAAAGTGTCCTGCTGTGTCAGGAACCCCCGTCTCAACCAGGAGAGAGAGTCAGCGATTTACGTAACAGGTCAGTGCCTCCCGCCCAGCTGCACATGGATAGACTGAGATGCTGCAGACATGGGCGGAGAGTATTTATCATTGTGTCTCCGGTTCATTGGCCTGGACCTTCAAGGTACTGAACATGTCTTGAAAAGTCCTGAGCAACCTCCGTTCTCTTTGGATGTATCTACCCTGCAGTTAGACACCTGCTGATGGCCTGTGGCTAAGGGCCTCAGGATAAGGGGCTGTTAAATTCTGGTGTAGACATTCGGGCTTGGGCTGCAGTCCAGACTCCAGACCCGTGGGAGGTGGGAGGGTCCCAGAGCTCGGGCTTCAGCCTGAGCCCAAATATCTACACTGCAATTAAACAGCCCCTTAGCCCGAGCCCCATGAGCCTGAGTCAATGGCACGGGCCAGTTGCGGGTGCTAATTATAGGGTAGATGTACCCTTCGACTCCAGTAGGAGCTGAGGTTGTTTAACACCTTGCAGGCTGGGATGTCATTGGCCAGATTTTCATAACAGCTCAGTACCCAGCAATCATCATTTTTCTCACTGGGGGTGGGGGAGGAAGTTCTCCTTTGTTCTTGTGGTATAGTGGGGACTGTGTTGGAATTGCAAGCTATCGCTTTAAGAGGGGGGGTTTTCAGGTCCTGTTTGCAGGCTAGAGGGCTCTGTAGGAAAGTGTGTGAGCAGAATCAGGGCCTGTCTACAGGAACGGTTAGTTTGTGGCAAGCGGGGGTGTAAATCTGTCTCACACTGGCCTGCTGGCACTGTCTGTCTGTGTGGACCCTGCTACATGCACTAACAATTCTGTAATGCGCTTTGATCTGCCCCGCTTTGAAACCGGAACAGAGCAACGTGCACCAGGAAACTTTAAGTGCATGGCAGCAGCGTCCACACGGCTAGTTAGTGGGCAGCAGGCTAGTGTGAGGTGGATTTACCTGTCCGCACACAGGTTTGCACTAGTTCACAAACTGTTCCTATAAATGAGCCAACATAAAGCAAGGTGGGGTGAGTTGTGCCCAGGGCGTTAGGGAGGAGCCCCCCCTCTGGTTCAGGTTCTTGTGTGTTAAGGTTCTGGATTCTAAGACAAAGTCACGTTACGCTGCAACCTTCCAGCAGGAGTATTTATGTTTGTGTCTAACTTCTCTGTGTGCTGTGACCATCACAGTTCTCAGTGCGGGTGGGGGAGGGAATTCTCCTTTGTTCTCAGTGAGAGTTGCTGGGTGCTGAGCATTTATGAAAATCTGGCTAATGAAGTCATTTCTCCTGAATAGCACAAGAGCCCTGATTATGATCCGAGCATTAGGTGACATCTGAAAATACCACATCAGTGTGAGAGCTGCACTACGGGCCCTGTCCTGCAGTTCAAACTGTGACAAAACTCCCATTGGCTTAAATAAGCATTTTGCCAGCGTCAGAACTGAGGATCAGGTTGTAACTTGTATTTAGTTGCACAAACGGCAGTAAACACAGAGCTCTATGGCTAGCATAATTCTGATCTCCCCTGTGAATATACGTTATAGTTTTTCAATTCAGTTACACAATGGGCCTGATCCTGCCTTCCTGCATAACAAAGTCGGTGGGAGCATTGGGAGTTCCAGCAATAAAGGATCAGGCCCAAAATATTCAGAAACAAAATCGTACATAAGAGCAGCTTATATTTTAGAAAAAAGGTTCATATTTTGTGTATTATTATCTATCAAATAACTGTTAATACAGAATTAATATTTCATCACTGTAATAATAAGAATATTGCATTTGTAAATCACTAGTAATATGAGATTTCAAAGTGCTGCACGGCTTAATAACCTCTTGGTATGCTCAGAATGACATGATTGTTATAGAATCATAGAATTGTAGGACTGGAAGGGACCTCGACAGGTCGTCTAGTCCAGTCCCCCGCACTCATGGCAGGATTAAGTATTATCTAGACCATCCCTGACAGATGTTCGTCTAACCTGCTCTTAAAAATGTCCAATGATGGAGATTCCACAACCTCCCTAGGCAATTTGTTCCCGTGCTTATCCACCCTGACAGTTAGGACATTTTTCCTAATGTCGAACCTAAACCGCCCTTGCTGCAATTTAAGCCCATTGCTTCTTGTCCTATCCTCACAGGTTAAGAAGAAGAATTTTTCTTCCTCCTCCTTGTAACAACCTTTTATGTCCTTGAAAACTGTTATCATGTCCTCTCTGTCTTCTCTTCTCCAGACTAAATAAACCCAGTTTTTTCAATCTTCCCTCATGGGTCATGTCTTCTAGACTTTTAGTCATTTTTGTTGCTCTACTCTGGACTTTCTCCAATTTGTCCACATCCTTCCTGAAATGTGGCACCCAGAACTGGACACAATACTCCAGTTGAGGCCGTATCAGCACAGAGTAGAACGGAAGAATTACTGCTCATGTCTTGCTTACAATACTCCTGCTAATACATCCCAGAAGAATGTTCACTTTTTTTGCAACAGTTTTACACTGTTGACTCATACAGTAACTCCTCACTTAAAGTCGTCTTGGTTAACGTTGTTTTGTTGTTACGTTGCTGATCAGTTAGGGAACATGCCCGTTTAAAGTTGTGCGATGTGTCTTGTAACGTTGTTTGGCAGCTACCTGCTTTGTCCACTGCTTGCAGGAAGAGCAGCCCCTTGGAGCTAGTGGTGGGGGCTTGGAACCAGGGTGGACCAGCAGCCCCATTAAGTTCCCTGTGCAGCAGCCACCCAGCAGGCTATCAGTTGCCAGGCAGTTCAGCTGTCCCTCCCCCACCTGCCCTGTGCTGCTCCTGCCCTCGGCCTTGGAGCTGCTCCTGGGAGCCTCCCGCTTGCTGTGCAAAGGTGGGAGGAAGAGGGGGTGCTAATGTCAGGGTGTCCCCCTCCCCCTGCTCCTGCCCCTCTGCTTCTGTACCTCATCTCCACAGAGTGCGGGGGCACACGACAGGGCTCAGGACGGAGGGAACTTGCCGGCAGCAGCTGTTGCCTCAATTTGCTAATCTACTTAAAAAGGCAATGTACTTAGAGTGGGGTCATCGTACTTAAAGGGGCAAATGCGCATCTCTCTCTCACACATGGTGTGTGTCTCTGTCTCTGTCTGCCATGCTGTCTCTCCTCCCTCCATTCGTGCTGCCTTGTAGAGTATGAGGCTACATTAACAACAATGTGTTAACCTTTGAGGGCTCAGCTGAGTGCTAGTTCATCATTTAGCAGTAAGGCATTCCCTAGGAAATATCCCACCCTTTCCACCCTCTGACTTCACCTCAACCAAGCTTCACAATCATCATTGCTGTGTACAGTATTAAATTGTTTGTTTAAAACTTATACTGTGTATATGTGTGAGTGTGTATATATATATATATAGATAGATAGATATAGTCTTTTGTCTGGTGAAAAAAATGTCCCTGGAACCTAACGCCCCCCCCCCCATTTCCATTAATTCTTATGGGGACATTGGATTCACTTAACATCGTTTCGCTTAAAGTAGCATTTTTCAGGAACATAACTAGAACATTAAGCGAGGAGTTATTGTATTTAGCTTGTGATCCACTCTGACCCCCAGATCCCTTTCTGCAGTACTAGTTCCTAGCCAGTCATTTTTCATTTTCTGTGTGTGCAACTGACTGTTCCTTCCTAACTGGAGTACTTTGCATTTGTTCTTATTGAATTTCATCCTATTTACTTCAGACCATTTCTCCAGTTTGCCCAGATCATTTTGAATTTTAATTTTATTCTGCAAAGTACTTGCAACCCCTCCCAGCTTGGTATCATCCGCAAACTTTATAGGTGTACTCTCTATGACATCATCTAAATCATCAATGAAGATATTGAATAGAACCAGACCCAGAACTGATCCCTGTGGGACCCCACTTGATATGCCCTCCCAGCTTGACTGTGAACCACTAACTACTCTTTGGGAATGTTTTTCCAACCAGTTATACACCCATCTTATAGTAGCTCCATCTAGGTTGTATTTCCCTCTTTTGTTTATGAGAAGGTCATATCAGACAGTATCAAAAGCCTTACTAAAGTCAAGATGTACCACATCTACCGCTTCCCCCCCATCCACAAGGCTTGTTTCCCTGTCAAAGAAAGTTATTAGGACAATTTGTTCTTGACAAATCCATGGTTGACTGTTGCTTATCACCTTATTATCATCTAGGTGTTTGCAAACTGATTGCTTAATTATTTGCTCCATTATCTTTCTGGGTACTGAAGTTAAGCTGATTGATCTGTAATTCCCCGGGTTGTCCTTATTTCCCTATTTATAGACTGGCACTATATTTGCCCTTTTCCATTCCTCTAGAATCTCTCCCATCTTCCATGACTTTTCAAAGATAATCACTAATGTCTCAGATATCTCCTCAGTCAGCTCCTTGAGTATTCTAGGATGTATTTCATCAGGCCCTGGTGACTTGAAGACATCTAACTTGTCTAAGTAATTTTTAACTTTTTCTTTCCCTAGCCCCTGATCCTACCTCATTTTCACTGGAATTCACTGTGTTAGATGGCCAATCACTACTAACCTTTTTGGTGAAAACCGAAACAAAAAAGTCATTTAGCACTTCTGCCATTTCCGCATTTTCTGCTATTGTTTTTTCCCTCTCATTGAGTAACGGGCCTACCCTGTCCTTGGTCTTCCTCTTGCTTCTAATGTATTTGTAGAATGTTTTCTTGTTACCCTTTATGTCTCTAGCTAGCTTAATCTCATTTTGTGCCTTGTCCTTTCTAAATTTGTCCCTACATACTTGTGTTATTTGTTTATATTCATCATTTGTAATTTGTAATTACAAATTTTTAATTCAGAGCATACACATGGAGAGTTAGAAACAAAACATAAATACTCTTCCTGAAAGGTTGCAATGAAACACTGCTTTATTTCTAAGACTCCAGAACTCCAACACATCACAGCCAAATACAGAGAGAGACAAAGCAGGCTGCTCCCTAAGGCAGAGAGGCAGAACTGAACCCACCGTGGTGTAGGCTGGTTCTTTGCAGATGGACTGCAGAGGCTCCAGATTGTACACTCCCTGCAGAGCCCCTTAGTCTGCAAGCAACACCAGGAATCACCTCAGGATTTAAAGTGACTCTTGTAATTTGTACACGGCTTTCAATACACCACTAATTACTTAGCAAGGACCCTCTAGTCAGCCATTGCTCCAGGGCCCAAGCAACAGAAATCTGGAGAAATTTGTACTCTGAATTTCCAGGCTTACATTTTGTTTTTATTAAAGTCCTTCATTAGCATATTTTGGGCCAGGTTCTCTCATGTGGCTGAGCCCCGCTGAGCATAGGTGAGTCAGAAGTGTCAGGAAGCTGGTCACAATGCTCTGATTCTGAGGGCCAGTCAGCACTGGCTGCAGCCTTGGGATCAGTTAGAGCAGCCTAGGGACTGCGTGAAGTTATGTCAGTGGGGTTTAGCCTTATCTGTAGTTATGGGTTCCTTTAACCAACAACCCACCCCAAGGTGACAGTTTAACCTAATTTAATCTGCGAGAATTCAGCCCCCAAGATCGACTACAGTAGAGAGGTTATCAATAGAAGGGGGACCCCATGGTATACAACAGAGACTACATAGTACTCTCTCTACACTAATTACTTTGATTAGCCAGCCAAACAATACACACGCTGCAGTCTGGCAAAGTAGAGAGAGACCAATATAGAATGCACAGTATTTGCACTACTCACACCAGGCCTTGTGGAAAAATGCAAAGTGTTACTCCTCATCTTCACCATCCTCCTCACCTTCGTCACCACCATCACCAGCGGCCATCATCCTGGCATCTCCCCCCACCAGGGCGCACAGGCTGGGGTACAGCTTTTGTAATGTGTTATGCTGATGCCCACTGGGGTTCAAACATATTTATGAAGGTTTTAACCCCTATTCCTTATTTCAACTTCCAGACCTCACTCCTTTTGGGGTGCTCCATTTCTCATAGGTGAACTCATTAGTTCCCCTTATACTCATTAACATTTCCATCACCGTATCAACATAGTAACAGGCAGAAGTCTTTCACCCTAGCTACCAACGGTCATCTTGTGGTGTCTACGGATCTCTCATAGACATTATAATCCAAGATCAGCACTTCTTTTCAAAACATCAGCATATCACAAACAGCCACAAACTCAGCAGGTACATTATTAATATACTTATGCTAACGTACGCTAAGTCCTGAGTCCTAATTTGGCTAAGTCAGATATTTTACAGGCCTGAGGCCAGTAGGCCTGTGATACAACATTGATTAATATTTATTAGGGTTGTCAAGCGATTAAAAAACTTAATCGCGATTAATCGTGCAATTAATCGCGCTGTTAAACAATAATAGAATATCATTTATTTAAATACTTTTGGATGTTTTCTACATTTTCAAATATTTTTATTTCAGTTACAACACAGAATACAAAGTGTACAGTGCTCACTTGATATTTATTTTTTATTACAAATATTTTCACTGTAAAAACAAAAGAAATAGTATTTTTCAATTCACCTAATACAAGTACTGTAGTGCAATCTCTTTATCATGAAAGTTGAACTTACAAATGTAGAATTATGTACCAAAAAACTGCATTCAAAAATAAAACAATGTAAAACTTTAGAGTCTACAAGTCCACTCAGTCCTACTTCTTGTCCACTCAGACACACAAGTTTGTTTACATTTGCAGGAAATAATGCTGCCCGCTTCTTGTTTACAATGTCACCTGAAAGTGAAAACAGGCATAGAAGAACATAAATTGTTGGGCAAAAGCCAACATGGTTTCTGTAAAGGGAGATCATGTCTTACTAATCTCTTAGAGTTCTTTGAAGGGATCAACAAACATGTGGACAAGGGGGATCCAGTGGACATAGTGTACTTAGATTTCCAGGAAGCCTTTGACAAGGTCCCTCACCAAAGGCTCTTACATAAATTAAGTTGTCATGGGATAAGAGGGAAGAGCCTTTCATGGATTGAGAACTGGTTAAAAGACAGGGAATAAAGGGTAGAAATAAATGGTAAATTTTCAGAATGGAGAGGGGTGACTGGTGGTGTTCCCCAAGGGTCAGTCCTAGGACCAATCCTATTCAACTTATACATAAATGATCTGGAGAAAGGGGTAAACAGTGAGGTGGCAAAGTTTGCAGATGATACTAAACTGCTCAAGATAGTAAAGACCAAAGCAGACTGTGAAGAACTTCAAAAAGATCTCAAAAAACTAAGTGATTGGGCAACAAAATGGCAAATGAAATTTAATGTGGATAAATGTAAAGTAATGCACGTTGGAAAAAATAACCCCAACTATACACACAATATGATGGGGGCTAATTTAGCTACAACTAATCAGGAAAAAGATCTTGGAGTCATCGTGGATAGTTCTCTGAAGACGTCCATGCAGTGTGCAGCAGCAGTCAAAAACGCAAACAGGATGTTAGGAATCATTAAAAAAGGGATAGAGAATAAGACGGAGAATATCTTATTGCCCTTATATAAATCCATGGTACGCCCACATCTTGAATACTGAGTACAGATGTGGTCTCCTCATCTCAAAAAAGATATACTGGCATTAGAAAAGGTTCAGAGAAGGGCAACTAAAATGATTAGGGGTTTGGAACAGGTCCCATATGAGGAGAGATTAAAAAGGCTAGGACTTTTCAGCTTGGAAAAGAGGAGACTAAGGGGGGATATGATAGAGGTACATAAAATCATGAGTGGTGTGGAGAAAGTGAATAAGGAAAAGTTATTTACTTGTTCCCATAATATAAGAACTAGGGGCCACCAAATGAAATGAATGGGCAGCAGGTTTAAAACAAATAAAAGAAAGTTCTTCTTCACACAGCGCTCAGTCGACCTGTGGAACTCCTTGCCTGAGGAGGTTGTGAAAGCTAGGACTATAACAGGCTTTAAAAGAGAACTGGATAAATTCATGGAGGTTAAGTCCATTAACAGCTATTAGCCAGGATGGGTAAGGAATGGTGTCCCTATCCTCTGTTTCTCAGAGGGTGGAGATGGATGGCAGGAGAGCGATCACTTGATCATTACTTGTTAGGTGCACTCCCTCTGGGGCACCTGGCATTGGCCACTGTCAGTAGACAGGATACTGGGCTGGATGGACCTTTGGTCAGACCCAGTATGGCCGTTCTTATGTTCATTCACATGGCATTGTTGTAGCCAGCATCGCAAAATATTTACATGTCAGATGCGCTAAAGATTCATATGTCCCTTCTTGCTTCAGCCACCATTCCAGAGGACATGCGTCCATGCTGATGACAGGTTCTGCTTGATAAGGATCCAAAGCAGCGCAGACCAATGCCTGTTCATTTTCATCATCAGAGTCAGATGCCACCAGCAAAGGTTGATTTTCATTTTTGGTGGTTCAGGTTTGGTAGTTTTCACATCAAAATGTTGCTCTTTTAAACATCTCCACACCTAATCCCTCTCAGATTTTGGAAGGTACTTCAGATTCTTAAACCTTGGGTCAAATGCTGTAGCTATCTTTAGAAATCTCACATTGGTATCTTCTTTGTGTTTTGTCAAATGTGCAGTGAAAGTGTTCTTAAAATGAACAACATGTGCTGTACACTTTGTACTCTGTGTTGTAATTGAAAATGTAGAAAAACATCCAAAAATATTTAATACATTTCAATTTGTATTCTATTGTTTAGCAGTGCGATTAAAATTGCGATTAATTGTGATTAATTTTTTTGAGTTAATCGCGCGAGTTAACTGCAATTAATTGACAGCCCTAATATTTATATTTCACCTCTATATCCTAAATATATCTGATACATTTCAGCATTGGCTACATGAGGATAGCTGTAGCATAGCGGAGCTCCATCCTATTCCCTCCCTACCGCCGACATGCCTCCTCCCATTAATTAACCATGTTCAGTAACCAGGCTAAAGCTTGGAATTTCACTGGCTTGATAATAAAGCACAGAGGAGCCACATCTCACTGTGTATTTCCCTGTGAGACTCTTTTAACTAGTCACAGAGTCAGCACTGTCACAGTGTCCTGCCTTCATTCTGCACGTGTTTGCTCCCAAGTCAATGGCTCTTTCTCTTGCAGAGCTGTTTTTCCCACAAGTCAATCCTTGGATGGTGGCTCTGGCTGTGATCCTGGCTGTTCTCCTTCCCCTGGCCGGTTACTGCTTCTGGAGGCAACACAGAGCAAAAGGTGAAGTAACAAGAGGGGGGAATTTGGTGAGAGAGAGAAATTGATTGATTGACCGATTGAAAAACAAAACCAAAAGTAGAGATACTGGGTTCGCCAACTCTGACTGAAGCTATTCCGGGAGATTTTTTTTCCCAACATGACATAATGTAATCTTCTTAAAATATCCTATTAAAATTTCCTGGATTGCTTTCAATAGTCACTGGGAAATTGATGCTGATTTTGGGAGACTCCAGGCCAATCCTGGAGGGTTGGCAACCCTAAGAGATCCAGGGATTCAATGTTTGGAGGAGGTGTCAGGCAGTAGGAGCCAGGCTGAGGGTGAAGAGGGAGCTGAATAAATTATGACTTTGTCTGAACCAAGAAGTGTCAAGTGGTTTCACCCCTTCAGATCTCACTCAAGGATCCCAATCGAATGTGATTCTGAACTGTTCCACGGGGATCAGCGTGGCTCAGTTTGAAACACCATGTAGGGCTCAGTGAGCTGGGCTTGGAGTGCTGACATATGTAACTTGGCTGATTGCAGGAAAAACAGAAACAAAGGAGGAGAGAGGGGGATTTCTTAGGGCCAATTCTGCCCCCCAGTCGGTGCTTTCAGCCCCCTTCCTCTCCCCCCTCCCCCCCCCCAGTTTAGCTGAGTAGGAGCTGCAGAAGGGCAAAGCAGTGGCTGTGAAAATGGACAGGTTAGCAATTACGTTATCTACACTAATATTTTTTCAGCCTGAGATCTTGCTGACCTGAGCACCCAGCTAAAGAAAGGCACCTCCACCCCATTCCTCCCCCCCCCCCCCCCCCCCCCCCCCCACCCCGCATCTACCAAGACCCTTGGAAGAGCTGTTACCACTTATCATTAGGAGCAGGGGCAAGTACCACCTACAAGGTCAGGAATTGGCCTAGGATTGAACCAACCAAACTCCGTCCCTTATCCAGGTCAATGCTCCATTCCCGTCACTCACTTCCCTCCCCCATCCCCACAGTCAGGAGCTGGGGAGAGCTGGGGCTGTTCAGGGGATGGGCACAGCGGGGAGCAGCCAGATCAGACAGGAGTGTGACAGGGCCCAGGCAGCAGGGATGGCTCCTGGGGGAGACATTTAGAGCAGCCTCTAGAGGTGATAGTCAGTGGGGCCCAGGCAGCAAGGACGCTGAGTGCAGGGATGTTGAGACAGATCTGTCTGTGTGTCCTGTTTGTCAGTCTGTTTGCCTCGCTTTCGTAATTACAGAAAAATTACATGAATAGTGGGAACCGTGCCATAAACATGGCAGGGTGAAATCTCGCCTGTTGCCCTTTTCTCTCCCTAGATACCCTTTGACCTGATATGGAGAGCAAGAAAGGTCAATGTCTGGGCCCATTACATTGACCGACGGTAGAGTTATCCCCCTAAACATGACAGGGTGAAATCTCGCCATTATTAATTAACTGTTGCAACAATTTGCCAAGGGTTGTGGTGGATTTGCCAGCACTGGCAGTTTTGGCATCAAGATTGGATGTTTTTCTAAAAGATCCTCTCTAGGAGTTATTGTTGGGAAGCCCATGGGGTTGTGTTATGCAGGGGTCAGACTAGGTAATCACAATGGTCCCTTCTGGCCTTGGAATCTATGAATGGATGATCTTTCACCCTGTTCTCTCTCTAGAGACCCTGCTGTCTGGGCCAGTTACATTAACTGATAGTAGCATTATCCCCACAAACACTACAGGGTGAAATCTCACGTCTCTCCCTTTTCTCCCTCTAGAGGCTCTGCGATCTGAGATGAAGACACAGAAAGGTCAGTGTCTGGGACCAATGGGATGGGTTGAAGATTTCACGTCATGTCAGTTGAATTAGCTCGTTCAAGCCAACTTAACTCAATTGAAAGCCACTTTTAATGCAGTGGAGTCAGAGTTTAACACTTTTAGCTCACTTTTAGCAGATGGAGTTACAGCCTGTTTTAATGAGTGATGGGGAACATCTCCACATCGGCACCAGAGCCCCAAGCAGTGAGCTCAGGGGCTGCTTGTGCTGACACAGACGGGCTCTGAAGGGGAAGGGATCACTTGTCCTAATAAACCCCATGGGAATTACAGAAATGGCACCTTGAGCCCCGGGTCGTGAATACACCATCCCAGCTTGGTCAGCCTCATTGACGGAGACGGTGGGTACATCTACTGTGCAAAAACCCACCCGTGGCTGCGAGTCTCTGACTCTGACTGGGGATCACGCTGCAGGGCTAAATATTAGCAACGTAGACATCCCTGCTCAGGCCGGAGCCCAGGCTCTGAGACCCTCCTCCCTAGCCGGGTTTCAGAGCCCAGGTCCAGCCTGAGTAGGAATGTCTGTACGGGTATTTTTCAGCCCCATAGTGTGAGCCCCAGAAGCCTGAGACCGTTGACCCAGGCTCTGAGACCCACCTCTGAGGGGTTTTTTGCAGTGTAGAGAAACCCGGAGAGACTTTTCCAGTATTTAACAGGATCCTCAGATGGGATTCCCCTTTGTTCTTGCCCTTCCATACCCTTGTAATGTGGGAAGGGGCAGGATTTCACCCTCATCTCCACCCTGCAGTGACTCTGTACGATAACCATAGGAGGTCTGATCAATGCAGAGCAGTCTGTGAGGTTCTACATTAAATAAAACTGATTTTTAAAGGCACACAATGTTTTTCAACTTTCCCCTCATGATGTTACTACAGGGCAGAGTTAAGGTTATTTAGGTGCCTTAGCTGCACTTCTAGACCACAGCATATTTGGATTTCTTTTAAATTTAACCTTAGTTCTGTTTCCTAGGTGTATAACACTTTAGGGATAATTACAAGATCCCTGTAATGTGTTTTACCCTTAAGTTACCAGTATACGTCCTCTCAATCTTAACTCTATAATAAGAGGAATTGCATTGTGCATTATGACCCAGATCTACAAGGAGATTTAGGTACCTAAACTCCAGACATGCGTGTCTCAATCCCAGTTTTAGCCACCGTCATCCACAACCCCCCACTTGGCTGACACCTAACCCTGTAGGTGGCTAAACTGACTTGGTACATAAATCTCTGCTGTAAAAGTTCTCTCAGTGTCTAAGTTTCTGCCTTGGGCACATGGAGCACACAGCTGCCTCACTCTAGATGTCTGGGGACCTATCTCCCTCCTGTGGCCCAGAGCGACACACAAACTAGGGGAAGATGGGTGGAGGAGCCTCTATCTCACCCATGGGGTCTGATCCAACAGATGTGCTCAGATGCCACCCAACACTACACAGAACAGAGGTGGGAGACAGGGAGGAGGCAACCCTCCCTTATAACCTTTAGCCCAGGAGTTACGATTCCCAGCTGGGATGTGGGAGACTCTGGTTTAGGTTCCCCCTCTCTGCAAGATGAAGAGAAAGGATTTGAACAGGGATTTCCCACCTCTCAGGAGAATGCTCTAAGCACTGGGCTATGGGACATTCTGATGTGAGTGTCCTTCAGTCTCTTTTATTCAAGTTGTTACACTTTAATTAAATATTAATTGAGAATCACTTTGTAACCCCTCCACCCCTTGGCCATCTTGTGTGCAGCATGGCAGGTGCCTTACTCTGTCTCACAAGACACACTGAGGTGCCTAAGCTGCCTGGCTCCAGAAGAGAGGCTCCTGGCTGTGGATTGCTAGCAGAGAGAGGATCCAAACTCCTGAGAGGGGCGGGACTTAGCACATACCCCTCTTGTCGGCATCACCCATTGGCTGGCTTACATGACTCCTAGCACACTGGGTTTTGTGAATCCCATTCTAAGGCACTTCTCCTCATTCATTGTACAGGGAGATTTGTGATGCCTTCAGGGTTACACGAGGTCTCTGGGGTGAATCGCTACAACCTGCTTACAGCATGTGAGAACCTTGTCTGTCCCCACTGGGGGAACTCTCCCAAAGCTACTGTCTCTCTGCAGGCTAACAATTCACACCCCCACTTTGTTACACTCGAGTGCCCAGTCCCCTGTCTCCTGGACACGCGCAGTCTGCGCCAATCTGCTGCCTCCGTGGAAGCAGTGCACCCCAACTTACTGGCTTCACCTTGGTTCTACACACTCCTTTGCACAAGGCACTTAGACGTGTCTAGAGCAAAACCAAATTGAAGTTTAATTAACGGAGCCTGAGACAGAGTTTCAAATGAAAGCAAGCGTAAGGGCTTGGAAACATAAAGTTACAGGTGAAAGAAACACAAAACACAATCTATAGCCTATACTTGTTAGCAGGGCACTATCTTGTCTGATAAGGTATTTCTCACCCACTGGTCAGTTCTACTCACAGTGGCTGCGAGAAGGCTGGTGCAGGGAATGGAGTTACAAATTTCTAGCCTTTCCCACAATGAGGCTGAGGTTTTCGAAGCTCCCTAAGAGATCTGGATGCCCGTCCAAATTCCTGTTTGGAACTTTGTTAAAACTTTATTTGTTTTCATACCTTTTGTTACTATAACATTAGTTTATAGGTGACGTTCAGAAAACCCTGAACTTCAAGCTAACAGCTTTTACATGGGGATAATTATCTAGGTATCTGTAGTGAACAGTCCCTGAGATGTACAGTCACTAATGCCCCTAATTCAGCTAAGTACTTAAGTATCCACTTAATTTCTTTGCTGAACTGAGGCCTAAAACATGAGCTTTAAAGAACACAGGAGTGACCAGCGCAAATCAGAGCAGGGCCCTGCTAGCCTAGATCCTGTCTGTGACAGTGGCCTGTACCAGCTGCTTCAGAGGATGATGTGAGAAACCCCGTAGTGGCCTGTGATGGAATAAGCTGCCTGTAGCCAAAGTGTCTTCCTAGCCCCCCTCAGTCAGAGGTTGACTTAAGCTCTGAAGCAGGAGGGTTTGTCTCCTACCCAAAATTATTGGGTTCTTTGTTTCTTTAAAAAATCTTACTCTCCTTGTTCCATTCTGACACTTCCCAGCTAAGCAGATGAACTTCCTCTCCCTAACTGATACCAACAACCCCAGCAACCAATTTGCCATCTGGGACTCTCTTCTAACACCCCACCCCACCGCCGCCCCATTCCACCACCCCATGTCCCTCTGCACAGGATCTCACTGATTTCTTTATAGAGAAAATGCACAAGGTCAAACATGACCTCGCCCCTCCATCCCTTCCAAAAGTTTCTCCTCTTCTCTCCTCCTCCAACCCCTCCACCTGCTCCCACACGCATCCCCTGATCTCCCTTTCTCGCTCGCATCCCTCATGCACCCTTCTCTTTAACTAACCTCCCCCTCTCTTCCGACCCTACCTTTTCCATACCAGCATGGCTTAGTGCCAGCCAGGGGCTGTCCCTCCAGCTTGTGCCCTTCGAGCACTCTCCAGACACAGGGTCTCAGTGCCTTTCCCTCACTGCTTTGGTTTTACTTCTAAAAATAAAACTGTTTAACCCAAATACAGCGTATCAGCCACATCCTTTCCCTGAGCTGGGTTCTTTGGCACAGGCCTAGCCTCTCCCTGCAGGATTGCACCCCACAGGCCATCTGCCTGACTATCAGACATAAACTGGGCTCTTTCCCCTGCCCCAGGGTGTCCTGCATGTGTCTTCCTGCTCCCAGCCGCTCTCCCTTAGCTGACGGACTTGCTGATTCATCAGGCTTTTATGAGGACCAGGAGATCTTCAAACCATCACTTGATCCCTGGCCTCAGCATCAGTTGAATATTCATAGACTGGCCCTGGGCTCAACTCCCCTTAAAGGACCGGCCACCCTGTGACACGTAGTCTCTCCCATCTTAAAACTTTCTATCCCCAACCCCAATTGCCTCTCTACCTACTGCCCCTTCTGCTTCCATCTCTAAGCTCAGTGAACGCTCTGTCTACAGTCGCTGTCTGGAGTTCCTCTCCTCCAATTCCATCCTAGACCCGCTCCCATCCGGCTCCCGCCCCCTTGCACAACACTGAAACCCTTCTCACCAAAGTCTCTAACAACCTCTTCCTGGCCAGATCCTATGGCTTCGGTGTGATCCTCATCCTCCTCGTGCTAGCCTCATGCTCCTCCTTCTGACACCACCTCCTGTCTCCATTAAATCCTTGGCTTTCACAGCTCCCTCCTCTCCCACTTCTCCTCCTGCCTCTCTAATTGCTTCTTTGGTGTCTGTTCTGTTGGGTTGGTCTCTTCCTGTCTCCCTCTTTCAGAGAACGTCCCCCAAAGCTCAGTGCTTGGCCCCTTGCTCTCTTCTCTCCACACCCTGCCTCTAGTAGCTCTTATCTGCACGCAGGGATTCAGATACCACCTCTACGCCAATGTCTCTCAAACTCCTTCTTCGCTAAAGACTGTTCCCCCTCCATCCCATCCCTCATCTCGGCCTGTCTGACATCTCCTCCTCGTCAATGTCCAGAGGGCAGCTCAACTCAACAGCTGAGTGTTTAATCTCTTCCGCACCCCTTACAGCCCTCCCTACCTTCCTAGTCTCTTCACCCCTTTGAATAACACCGCGAGCCGTCCCAGACGCAGGGGGCTGTGGCTGTTCTCCCTCCCTCCGTATCTCCCATCCCGCACACTGGGCCCACCAGAGCAAGGTACCAGGATCTCTGCCCCTCATGTGGGCTAGGGATTGTGGCCTGGTGTTGGTTTGTGAGGCCTGGACTGGCTGAAGGGAGCCCAGAGCGGAGTGGGAGGCCTGGGGTCTGGCCCTGCTCGAGATGGCTTCATTCAGGAAGGGTCCAGGGGGTATTTCCCCTGCTCTGGCTGGGAGAACCATGGGGAGAACTGTAGGCCCAGATCGGGGGTTGGGGAGAGCAGAAGAAACTATCCTGTAGTTTTGAAATACAACGTTGGCCACCCTAACAACACGTCCATTCTCCAGTCACCAGGCCAGAAATCTGGGCATCGTCTCTGACTCATCCTCTCTCTGGGCCCCCATGTCCTGACCTCATCCCAGTCTCCCTGCTTCTGCTTACATAACACGTCACAGATTCATCCTCTTCTGTCTGTCCTGACGGCCCAGGCTCTCATTCAGGCCCATCATCTCATACCCACTGCTGTGATCTCTTCCTGTCCAGCCTTGACACCAGCCGCTTTGTCCCCTCACCTCCATCCAAAACACTGCTGCTAGGATCAGCCTTCAGGGGCTTGTCTCTGCTACCACATCCACCACTTGGTGTCCCTCCACTGAGACCCCCTTCAGCTCCGCTCCCTCAAAGCTCTTTGTCTTTTGCCTTTAGGTCCCTCAGCAGTTAGTCCCACCCTGTCTGTCAGATCCACCAGCGTCACTGAGCGATCGGTGCTGCCTTCCCCTCCACCGATGGCAGCCTGCAGGGCCAGTTCTAGGGGTGGGTGAGCTGGTCCGTCACCCTTGGCACCAGCTTCCAGGGGGAACCGTACTGCTGCTGGCCTTTTTATTTCTTTTTTCTCCTGGCAGCCTGGGTAGGGTGACCAGATAGTAAGTGTGAAAAATTGGGACAATTTTTTGGGGGGAAGGGGGGTTTAGTTGCACATATAAGACAAAGCCCCTTATATTGGGATGGTCCTTATAATATTGGGATGTCTGGTTACCATCAGCTTGGGTCACCTGCCTGTCTGCTTCTCCCTTAAACACCTCTGTGTTTTCTCCCACTACCACTCCATGCACAGAAAAACGCCCCATCAGTATTTGTAAAGCTGCCCCCTTCTCCTCTCTTAAATCTCTCCTCCAAACCCAGCTGTGCTGTGGCCCTGGAATCTCTCCTGGCTGGCACTGGCACTGGCTGGGCACGTGGCGAGCTGGGCTTTGGTTTGTTTTGATTGTTACCTCCCCCTCCCATCCCCTTTACCCCACTTATGTATTTCATCCCCCTGTTGTACCCTGTCTGCCATGCAGAGGGTGAGCTCCCTGGGGCAGGGACTGTCTCTTTGTTAAATGCAGTTTGTGTGGACTGAAGGGGGACAGTGGGTGTGTCTGGGAGCCATAGAAGAGGATGTTGCATTAATAGTGGTGGGATATAGTGAGGGACTGTGCTGCAGGGATGGATAGAAAAGGACGATGCTGGAGATAACACTCAGGAAGGAGCAGCGGTGTTTGGAAATGGCCTGGGTATGCAGAGGGAGGAATCAAAAATCACCCTGAGATTGTGGGCGCTGAGATTTGGCCAGGAAGATCATTAGGGACCCCAGTGAGAGCCGTCTGACTAGAGTGGGAAGGAGGCACATCAGACTGGAAGGGATCTAAGACAGCTGGAGGCATAAGCATTGTTTGCAGACTGGGTTCACTGAGTTCGGAGATAAAGGGGAGGAGGGAGATGGGGCAGTACCTGGAGGGGTGGGTGGGGAAGAGGGGCAGGTTTCTGAGTAAAGTTAGACATGGGCATAAATATTTTCAGGGTCAGGACCCTAGATTGTAAACTCTTTGGAGTAGGGATTGTGTCACCTTCCAGTCTGGAGTGTGCATGTGTACATGATCTAGCGCTGTGGGGCCCAGCCCTGAGTGTGTGTGTACAGGACCTAGCGCCGTGGGGCCCAGCCCTGAGTATGTGTGTACAGGACCTAGCGCCGTGGGGCCCAGCCCTGAGTATGTGTGTACAGGACCTAGCGCTGTGGGGCCCAGCCCTGAGTGTGTGCGTACAGGACCTAGCGCAGTGGGGCCCAGCTCTGAGTGTGTGCGTACAGGACCTAGCGCCGTGGGGCCCAGCCCTGAGTGTGTGTGAGTGTACAGGACATAGCACACTGGAGACTGGCTCTGAGTGTGTGTGTGTACAGGACCTAGCGCAGTGGGGCCCAGCTCTGAGTGTGTGCGTAGAGGACCTAGCACAGTGAGGCCCAGGTCTGAGTGTGTGTCTGTGTACAGGACCTAGCACAGTGGGGCCCATCTCTGAGCATAGGCGCTGACTCTGTGGGTGCTCCGGGGCTGGAGCACCCACGGGGAAAAATTGGTGGGTGCTCTGCACCCACCGGCAGCTGCCCACCCCCCTGCCCAGCTCACCTCCACCTCTGTTCTGCCTCCGCCTCCTCCCCTTAGTGTGCCGTGTGCCCGCTTTTTCCCCCTAGCTCCCAGCGCTTGTGCAGCGAAACAGCTGTGTCACGCTGCTGGGAGGGAGGGGGGAGGGAGGGGGGATGCGGCGTGCTCAGGGGAGGAGGCGGGGCAGGGATTTGGGGAAGGGGTCCAATAGGGGCAGGGAGGGGGCGGAGTTGGGGCGGGGACTTTGGGGAAGGGGTTCGAATGGTGGGAGGGAAGGGGCGGGGAAGGAGTGGAGTTGGGGCGGGGCCGGGGGCAGGGCGGTGTGAGCACCCACCGGCACTGGGGAAAGTTGGCGCCTACATCTCTGAGTGCGACCTCTAACTGCTACTGGAATACAAATAATGTGCAGTGGGGCAGGAGACTGGCCCGGGGATATGGAGTTATGGCAGGGGATGGGGCTTACAGGTGTGTGTGTCTGTGCAGGCGATGGGGGATGAAGAGGGGCAGGTGGGTGGGGGGTTGCAGGGATCGGTGTGGGAGAGACAGATGATAGTGATGTGGAGCCAGGAAGCCCTGCTCCCTGGTCCATGTTGATCTGTGCAGTATCTGAGGTGTATAACAAGTATATGTAACAGCTGGGGCAGGACTGGCGCTGGTTTTCCACCAGAACACCTGGTTGAAAAGGGACCCTGGCAGCTCTGGTCAGCACCGCCGACCGGGCCATTAAAAGTCTGGTCAGCAGTGCAGTGGGGACCCCGGGCTAAGGCAGGGTCCAGGGTTGGCCACTAGGTCCCTGAGGCCCATATGCGCATGGGCAGCCAGGGAAGCTCCGTGCGCTGCCCACGCTCTTAGTGCTGGCTGCACAGCTCCCATTGGCCGGGAATTGTGACCACTGGGGACAGCACACAAAGCCTCCCTGGCCACCCATGCACCTAAGTGCCTCAGGGACCTGGTGACCACTTCCGAGAGCCATGGTAAGCGCCGCCAGGACCCCGCACCCCTTCCCACACTCCAAATTCCTGCTGAAGTCCAGAGCCTCTCCTGCACCCCAAACCCCTAATCGCTGGACCCAATCAGAGCCATAATCCCCCTTCCGCACCCCAAGCCCCTGCCCCAGCCCAGTGAAAGTGAGTGAGGGTGGAGGACGACGAGTGAGGGAAAGGGGGGGGATGGAGCAAGTTGGGGGCGGGGCCTCGGGGAAGGGGTGGGGTCTCGGGAAAAGGATGTTCGGTTTCGTGCAATTAAAAAGTTGGCAACCCTAGACAGGTTGGTCCCTGCCTCCATAAGAAGCCAGCTCCTGTGCTGTGCTCTGCTTAGCATCTTATGGACAAATCTTGCAAAACATTCGTATCACCAGTGAGGAAGACGTTGCTGTTAACTGGACTATTGTACATTAAGTTTGGAGACTCAACATTAACTCACGATGTCTTTTACTTTCCAGCGGAATACGAGGCAGTGAAAGGTAAGTGTGTTTTTACTAGTTTTGATTATGCTTTAAATTGGAAAAGGAACAGTCAGAACTATGTGAGCAAAGAAATGTTCGCGTAAAAAACTAATGTTACTGGTACAGGTAACGTACACGACAAGGGGGAATCCAGACATTATCCAGAAATAATGGATGGAAAATTTGTGGTATTAAAATATGAATATTAACAGTTTTATTTTTCACAACATCAACCCGTGGAAATACTCTTAAACACAAACAAACAAACAAACAAACTTCACTCCCTGACACCACAGACACCCTGTAACAAGAACAATCATTATTTTATACCAAAAGGGCCCAGCCGTGTGAGTTCTCCACGCACATGCTCCCGCGCCCATTGGTTTGCTTGGAGCAGGATTGGGCCCCCTGAGCCCTGTTGACTTCTACACACAACAGCTGTAGGACCAGGCATATGGGTTGCAGGCGCTCAGCACCTCTTGGGGTCATACCTGCATCATCCACATGATGGAAACACTTATAAAGGAAGAGTTCTTTGAGCTGGAGACCCAGATTTTCTGCTGTGCCAGGATCTGCTCGAGGAGGGGACAGTGAGGGAGCTAGTTATGGCTCCCTGATTCGCAGGCTGCCCCAGGGGCTGCTCTAATTTGCTCCAGCTGGCTGTGGTCCCTGACAAGCCTCCTACACCAGGAAGGGGGCGGGGGTAGCTGGCATAGGAGCAAGCTACCCTGCTTTATCCCATCTGAGCTCTCCCTACGCCAGGGGAATTCTCTGATGTCCAGGGCCTGGTTTCTGCCTGTCTGTGCCATCCCTGCACACAGTGACTGGACCAAGGGAGACAACCTAACCCTTTATCACTATGGGCCCCATTCAGCCACCCTGACCTCACATGGGTGATCCTCACAGGTGCAGTCCCACTGATTTCTGGGGAGAGGGTTTGCAGGATCAGGTGCGATAAAGCAGAAGCCCTAACTACTGATTAGGAGCCTAATCCTGGTGTCCTTACTCAGGCAAAATTCCCACTGAAGCCAATGTAATTTTCAGGGCCGGCTCTAGGCACCAGCAAACCAAGCACGTGCTTGGGGCAGCACTTTTCGAGGGGTGGTATTCCGGCCCCCATTTTTTTTTTTTTTTTTGCTTCGGCAGCATTCCTCTTGGGGCGGCAAAAACCTAGATCTAGCCCTGGTAATTTGGGTTTAGAACTGGGCACTTATGTAATTGAGAATCTCTCCTATTGATTCATTTATGTTCTTTTTTCCCTTTTCTCCCCTCTCATTCCCATGGATCCTCTGGCAGAACTGGGTAAGCTCCCTTTCTGGTTTGTGGAGTTTGTTTTTCACAGTATGTGACTTGTCGAGTCTGTATTTCGATTCTGTAAATTCTCTTGTCTGATTATTATTTCAGGACTCATCAGAGCCCGAAGATACGCAGGTAATTAACGCTGATACTGCTTCAGTCACTCTCAGTCCCATTCCCCTGGGATATCCGGTCCCTGCTCAGTCCTCTTACAGCTCTCACAATAACTAAGGGGTAGGGCAAAATGTCATTGTCGGTGTGAAAGTCTGAGGGTTTGGTTATTCACACCCCCACTAGGGTACCTGCAGTGGTGGGGGGAGCTGGTGCAAACAGACAATTGTTTTACTGCTCTCTGTTGCTATGATATAGCCTCCAGTCAATGAATTGTTTATTTCACTGCTGACCATTTTTGGCAGAAACATCTAGTTGATGAGCTTATCCAGCCCTGTCGGGTGCAATAGCAGAGTGGATGAAGGGCAGGGGGGCAGCTGGTGGCTCTAGAAGGGTCACTGGGGTGAGGAACAAGGAATTTAAACCTCCTCATCCCACACTTAGGGCTTGTCAGCGTGGGGAATTCACGGGGAAGAGCCCAGCGTAGCTAGTGTGGAATATTCTGCACTCACAGTCTTCCAGTGTGGATTAACACAAACGAGACAAGGGCTCTCTTTGCATGGAATAAGGGTGTCCACACACGCAGCCAGTGCTGACTAGCTGTTCTGCACTAGCTACTCAGGGCTTTTCGCCATGTAGACAAGCCCTTAAAGTTACTCCCAAGGGAAAGAGGAGAAGCATCTCCTCAGGTCCCCTCCCGGGGACCACAAGCCCTGACTGCCCTTTGCTGTGGCAACGCTGTGCCTAGATCTGCTGGTTCCTAGGTCAGCACTTTAACCACAAGAGCATCCATTCACTACTCCGATAACGGTCAGGACACTAGACTGGGTGGAGGGGCAGTGACAGGGGAGGGCTCGGGGAGCAGAGCCCCGTAACGCCAGGGGACTGTCACAGAACTTGAGTCTCATGTGCTGCCATAGGACATGGACCTTGCACATATGCACCGTGCTAGTGCCCAGCGCCTGGGTGAGTCAGTGTGAATTAAACCAGCCCAGGAGTGGGGTGGGGGGGCAGTTGGTGCTGGGAAGCCAGGTGAGAGCAGGGGGTTCTGAGGAAGGGAGGAGGAGGACGCGATTGGATGACTCTCAGCAGCAGGGAGTTTGTTCCCTTCTCCCACCAGCTCCCACTACTCCTGGAACAAAGGGAAAAAAAGTTCCCTAACTCCCATAAAAGGGCCAGCCCTCTTGCACATATCCCCACCCCCAGAGTCTGGAGGGTGGGGACAAAGAGTGGAGCCAGTGAAGGGGATGGCAGTGGGTGTGAGGGGGCATGTAGCCCGAGCTATAGATTACATATTGATTACTTAAGAATTTTTAGTTATCACTTTGAAAGTTAACAGGCTTTTGTCCCAAGATCAGGCCCAGTATCATTTAAATTATGATATAATTGGGAACCCCGATGTGCACAGCTGCAACACTCACACTATAGGAACTCTTTTATATTTACAAATCGTTTATGAATACATTTAGCAAAGTCACAAACATCCCAACTCAGGAAGGTGGGTAGAGATACTACAGAATGTCCATCTGCACATTCACATACTTGCATCGTTTTTTGCAGTGTTAGCCATTGTTTTTTATGTGGTGGGCCAGAGTGAGGAGGAGGAGGAGTTAGGTGGCAGCGATCAGAACAGGATGGAAGGGCAAGGCTAGAGTCAGGAAGGCCAGATGCTCCTTCTGGGTTATTTCAGACCCCTGCCAGCCCTGATCCCCTCCCCTCTCATTGCCCCCAGCCCAGCACAGTCTATGGCTATTGGGCATGGCTATGCTGTGGTTATTTCACACCTCTGGCCCCTGAGCCTGTTGGGATCCTGAGACCAGCTCCTCCGTGCCTCACTCTAGGGAATCTCCAGCCCCTGGGAAGCCTCCAGTCACACACACACACACACACACACCCGGAAACCCCGTCCTTGGCAGAGTCCCAGGCCCTGAGTCACTCGCTGGCTGCTCCCGGCTGGCCAGGCCCAGGGTCTCCAGCAGGGCCCTTGGTGCTGGCACCGCGCTGGCTGCCAGAGCTCCCAGCCCCTGGCCCAGCCCGGCCTGTTGTCCCAGCGCTGACCCCTCCCCGGCAGGTGGGGACCCTGCTGCTCTTGATGGCCGAGCCCCCCCCCGCCACCGCTGCCTCTGGTGCTGCGCTCGCAGGCTCAGCCCGTGCCAGGGCCAATGCGGCGCTGCTGGGGCTGCTCCTCCCTCGGCACCTGGGTTCTCTGTGTCGGGGGCAAGTGGCCGGGCGAGTGGGCAGGGACCTGCTCAGAGACACACGCCCTGTGCTGCACCCAGAGGGCAGAGACCAGCCAGGGTCGGGCAGCAAGGTGCCACCAAGCTGGGATTAACCCTTTCCTTCCCTCCACCCCAGCAGCCCCGGCCAGTCAGTGCCACTCGACTGCCCGCGCTCTGACCCCAGGGACCCGGGTCTGGCAGCTCGGGGGAGTCGCTCGGTGAATGTGTGGGGCAGAGTAACCAGGGCTCCCTGTGCCCCAGGGTCCCCGTGTGCGATGGGGAAGGCCCCGCACTGTCATGCAGCCCTTCGGGGCTGGGCAGTGAGTGTTATTATTGTTATAGCGCCCACGAGTGAGCCAGGCACTGCAGAGACAGAACAAGGGGCTGCCAGCCCCACAGGGCTCCTGGTCTGAGTGCAGACAAGGCCCAGCAAGGGCAGCAGCAAACATTGGGGGAGGAGGCACGAGGGTCCCATTGTGGGGACAGCCACTCCCTAAGCCCATCCTGTGCCTGTCTTCTGGGTGTGGTAGACAGTATTGTAGTGACCCTGATGGCTCCATGCTGGGCCCTGGGTCACCGCCCAGGGAACAGGACAGGGCAGAGGCAGCCTGAGGACGGGGGGAGCTGGAGGCTGTGGGGGAGAGGGAGCAGCCTGGGAACTGGGACAGGGACGCTGGAAGCCAGGTGGGTGGCCCAAAACCCTGTGCTGTGTTCGCTCCAGGTTCCCACTTTGTTATGCAGGCTCTGTTGGGGTCAGATGCTGCGGTGAGGGGCCCACCCAGACAGACTGAAGAGAGCGAGGCTCTGTCTTCATGGGAAAGGGGCAGCAGTTCTGTTAAATGGGTTCCAGTTTTGTAGACTCATCATAGGGTGGCGCCCTCACGTACCACCGTCAGTCATTTCAGGGTGTCTTGGCAAGAATCTTGCCTCAGTTTACCCTGTTCAGCACTCCTTAAATTACGCCTCACAGTCCAAAAGATCCGAGAGAAAAGTCCCCTGCTGGGGTCCACTCTGAGTCCAAGTAAACCCCAAAATAAAATCTTTTCCTTCGCTCTGCTCCAGCCTCCAGCTCTCACTCAAGCTCCTCCCTATCCTCAAGTCAGGAGTCAGTCCTCCTTCCCAGAGCTGGGCTTCGATTAGTTTCCATCCTGGAATCAGATGACTCCAGCCCTCCTTCCCGGAGCTGGGGTCATTTCAGGCTGTGCCTTTATTCTCTACATCCACTTTCTCCAGTCGGGGGCAGCTCTCCAGGGCTCTGTCCTGCTACAGCTGCTGCTGTCCTTGTCATCTCTGGCAGCGCCTCCCCCTTGGGGGAGCTCCTCTGTCTAGGGCAGTGGTCCCCAAACATTTTTGGTCATGCCCTCCGTTACTTGGTTTGTGCCCCCACCCCGGGAGCTGTGGTCGGGAGTTGAGCCAGGAAGGGGGCTGCAACTGGGGCCGGGGGCCGTGGCTGGGAGTTGACCCGCAGTTGGGGCCAGGGGCTTCAGCCAGGGGCGGAACCACAGTTGGGGCTGGAGCTGCAGCTGGGGTCACAGGCCGGAGCAGGGCCAGGAGTCGATGGCTGAGGCCGGGGCTGGAGCTGCAGCTGGGCCTTAGGGTGGAGCTGGGGGCAGAGCAGGGCTGGGTGGCGTTCCCTTCACGCCACACATGGAGGCTGGTCCTGGGCCTGCCATGCCCCCGAAATGTTCCTCCACACCCTCTAGGGGGGCATGACCCACAGTTTGGGGATCACTGCTCTAGGAGTCCCCCTTCCAGGCTCCTTGCTCTGGTGAGCTCTCCTGGGAGCTCCTCTCCTCAGCAGCTTCCTGTCCTTAGGATCCCTTCAGCCGAGCCCTGGTAACCCTTTATCAGGCTCATTAGCTCTTTAGCTGCCAACTGGCCACCTGGGATTTAATTACTTCCAGGTTGGTCTGGGTTCCCTCTCAGCCAGATACACACCAGATGTGTTCATCACAAAATCCTTCAATGTTCTGCCAACTATGGCTGAGGTCTGCATAAATATGGTATTTTACACCCAGCGCTACCTAATGGTTGAACAGCATAATACAGTTTAGCGTTCCATTACATCTCCCCCTTTAAGTTCTACATTCCGACCATTTATAATATTTACATTATCTCACTGTCTTTGAAGTTCAGTGCAGATCAGTCTGTTAGGTGTCTCTGAATGGTACTGGTCTTCTAATTACACGATCCAAACAGGTAACAACTTGATCATCTGTCTGTCCATTAGTTCCAATGACTGACTATGTTTGGTCTGGAATCCTTGAGTCATCTTCTTGTTCTGCATCCACCATCTGCAGAGTTTGCTGAGTTGATTGTTCTTTCTGAGGAACAAACTGTAGATGTTGACAGTTTCTGATGAACTCTCCTCTCTTGGTCTCGATCACATACAACCTGGGTGTTGAATTCTTTTTCTTTATAACAGCTGGAGTATTCCATTCTTTTTCTCCATCCAGTTTGACACACACATGGTCACCAGGTGCTAGGCCTGGTATTTTTCTAAGTGATGTCTGTTGTAAAAGTGATTGTAAGCTCATTTTGCCTTTTTATTGGATTTGATTACTCTATATGTGTCTGGCTACTTTGGAGATAGATTCTTTTCCAAAGTTGGGAGGGTAGTTCTGAGTCGTCTTCCCATCAGGAGTTGTGCTGCACTATATCCAGTAGCTGCGATTGGTGTTGATCTATAACTCAGTAGAGCAAAGAATGCATCTTCCTGCTGAAGGATATTCTTCACTGTCTGTACAGCTCTCAGCATCTCCATTCGCTTGTGAGTAATATGGGCTTCTCGTAATATGAGGAAGATCATATTTTGTTTGGATAAATTAAATTCTACGTCAGTGAATTATGGTCCATGCTCTGTCACAAGTTCTTCTGGAACCCTGAAATGTCCAAAAGTGCACTTCAGTTGCTCTATAACACTCTGGTATGTTATGTCTTTCTACATACCTGGAAAAATAGTCCACGACTACCAGGTAATGATGTCCCCTGAAGTCACATAAATCTGCAGCTAGTCTCTTCCAAGGTCTCTTTCATTCAGACTAGCTCCTTGTTAGTGTCACTAATTACTACTGGCCATATATTTTTTTCCCCGCAGCCTTCAGTAAAAGAGCTATGGGAGCCCAAGGGGGAATTATTCTACCAAGGGCAAATTTAACAGCAGCTCTGGAGTGTTTCATAGCTGATGTCCTGAGCCTGCCCTGCCCGTACCTGTACGTTTCTGGAGATGTTGACAGTCACTCACTGCAAGTCACTGGGATTTGGGCTCCTAAGGTTCTGGGACACGTTTGAAATAGAGCTGGGTGTAATTTTGGGGGTAAATAGTTTATTTGCTGAAAAATTATATTTCGGGTCGACTGAAACTATTCGCGAATCCATGTTGAATTTGCTGACGAGTTTCAATGAACAGGAAAAGGTGCCACCGCTTCCCTTCCAGCCTTTAGCCCCATGGCTGGGCCCTCAGCGGGGAGCCCCTGGTTCCATCCCCCCGTGGGATGTGGGGCAGGGATTGGAATGTGGGAATCCAGGAAGGGCTGGAACTGCTGGGCTCCGGGTGTCTGATGTGGGGCTCCCACAATCTCTCCTGCTGAAGACGTCCCCCTGTGTCTAAACACTGCCCTGGGCATTGGGCCAGAGCGTGGGAGTGACACTGACTCTGCAGCCCAGTGAGTTGGGCCTCACCTGGGAGCCCAGAGTCCAGCTCCCCTGGTCCAGTGACCCTGTAAATACTGATCCATAACCCCAGTGATGGGAGGGATTCTGGCCCCTGGCACAGCAGTGTCTCAGCCATGTTGGTGCCCCAGTGCAAATCCCTAGTCAAGATGCGCCGCCCTTCTCACCCCCTCAGCCCCGCCTGTTACCCATCCCTCTCCCCACCCTCTCTGACCCCTGGCACCTGCCCCTTCCGTCGTCCCCGTGTGCCCACCCCTCCTCTAGCCCCACTCTGACCTTCTGGCTCCTGCCCCTCCTCGATCCCCTTTCCTAACGCTTCCCTCTACTTACCTGCCCTGCCTCTCTGCTCGCCCCTCTCTGCCCCTGGTGCTTGTCCCTCCCCTCCTCTGCCCTCCCTGTGTCTGCCCTTCTGCCCAACCCCCTCAATCCCCCTGGCATCTGACCCTCCCCTTCACCCTTCCTCCCTGGTGCCTATCCCCTCACCACCCTCTGTCCCACTGACTCCACTCTCCTCACATCCCTCTGCCCCCATCACCCATGACTTGCTCCACCCCCTGCTTTTCTCATGACGACGCGTCCTTTCACCCCCCCCCCCCGGCACACACTCCTCCCCACCCCCTTCCCTCCTTTTGTCTGTCCCCTGGAGCCTGCCCCTCCGCCATCCCATTGCTGCCTGCCCATCTGCTCTCCCTCCTGTGTCCCCCAGCTTTCATCCCTCCCCTCACCCCTCTAGCCCCTGACACCCACCCGTTCCCTTGCCCTCCCACCCCTGATGACCACACCTTCCCTCACCACCGCCCCACCTTCGCCCCAGTGCCTTCCCCATCCCACGCCCGACTACTGTCGCACAGCCATTTGTCTCTCCCCCACTCTGCCCCCAGTTCCTGCCCCTTCTTTCTCCCACCTGGCCCCCACCTCTCCTCTCAGCACAAGCCCCTTCCCTCACCCCCACCCCCTGGCGCCTGCCCCTTCCCTTGCACCCCTCCTGTCACCGAGTCCCCGGGCGATGCTCTGGAACTGCTCCCCACGAAGTCAGTCAGGACTCTGGTGAGGTCTCTTCTCTGGGAGCAGCCTGTCCCCAGGGCAAACAGCTCACACGGCTTCCACCTTCCTGGGTCTGACCTCGGAGCATTCAGCATCCTCTGCCCCTCCCTGCGCTTCCCACAGCGAGTCCGCCCAGGCGGGGTCCTGGGGAAGCCAGAGCGTCCTGCCCCCCAACTCCGCAGTCAGACGTGACTCTCAGCCAGCCAGTAAAACAGAAAGTTTGTTAGACGACAGGAACATGGTCTAACACAGAGCTTGTAGGTGCAGAGAACAGGACCCCTCAGCCGGGTCCATTTTGGGGGGCAGTGAGCCAGACAACCCTGTCTGCACTTCACTCCTCGTCCCCAGCCAGCCCCAAACTGACTCCCCCTCCAGCCCCTCCTCCTCTGGACTTTGTCCCTTTCCCGGGCCAGGAGGTCACCTGATTCCTTTGTTCTCCAACCCTTTAGCTCTCACCTGGCAGGGGGGAAGGGCCAGGCCATCAGGTGCCAGGAGACAGGGTGTCGGCCATTCTCTGTGTCCAGATCCCTGCACACACCTGCCCTCTAGGGCTCTGCAACAATCATACACCCTTATCCCACCACCTAGATACTTAAGAACTGCCTAGGGGAAACTGAGGAGCCCCCACAATATTCAGAGGAAACATTAAGAACAGTCCCACTTCGTCACACCTCCTCCCTGCCACCTTCTCCTTACTTCTTCCCCCTCCCTGCCCCTCGCCCTCTGCCTCCCTGAAACCTGCGCCCCTCACCCCTCCTCTAGTCCCCTGGTGCCAGCCCCTCTGTTCACTCCTCCTCTGCCCCCCTGAGGCCCATCTCTACCATTGCCCCCATCTGCCTCCATGGTGCCTGCCCCTTCCTTTGCCCCCTCTGCCTGGCTGGTGCAAACCCCTTCCCTTGCCCGCTTTTGGGCCCCCTGGTATCTGCCCCTCCCCTCCCCCTCTCCTAACCTCTGGGTACCACCCCTTCCCTTCCCCTCCCTCTGCTCCCCTGGTGCCCACATCTACACACACCTCTGCCCCCAAGGCCCCACCCTTCTCCACAACCCACTTTCTGCCCCCCTGGTGCCCGCCCCTCTCCTCTCCCCCCTCTTTGCATCTACCCCTCTGCTCATCCCCCCCCATCTCTCCTGGTGACTACCCCTTCCCTTGTCCCACCTCTGTCTTCCTGTCACCCACCCCTCATGCCCCTCTCCCCCGATAACTGCCCTTTCCCTCATACCACTATTGCCCCCTGAGGTCTGCCCTACCCCTTCCCCCCCCCCCCATGTTTCTCTGAAACCTGTCCTACCCCTCACCCCTCTTTGTCCCCTTGTCACCTGCACCTTCTCCCACCCCCTCCTTTTCCCCTAGTGCCAGCCCCTCCTTCTACTCCCCCTCTGCCTCCCTAGCGCTTGCCCCTCTGTTCACCCCTTGTGTCCCCTGATGCAAGCCCCTTCCCTTCCCCCCCACATCCCCCAGTGCTGCCTGCCCCTTCTCTAGCCCAGACTTTGAACCCCTGGTGCCCACCCCTCCCCTCATCTCTCTCTTTCCCTTGACAACAGTCCTGCCTCTCACGCATACTCTACGTCCTGATGCATGTCCCTCCCCTTCCCCATTAGTCCCCCCCCCCCCCAATACCTGCCCCTCCTATCACCCCACTCTGCTCCCTGGCACATACTCCTCTCCTCACCACCACCACCCACAGCCCCATAGTACCTGCCCCTCCTCTTGCCCTCCTCCGCCTACTGGTGACACTTTCCCTGCCCTAGCCAGACCCTCTGCCCCCAGGCTCCTGCATCACTCTGTCTCCCTGGTGCCTGCCCATTCCCTCCCCCACATGGTCCTGGCACCTGCTCCACCCCTCATCCCCCCCACCCCCTGGCACCAGTCCCTTCCCTGATTCCCCCCTGCCTTATTAGAGCCCCCCATTCCCTCACATCCCTCTGTCCCCTGGTGCCCACCCCTTCCCTTGCTTCCCTGTGCCCCCTGGGGTCCATCCCCTTCTTCTGCCCTGGTGCACACCCCTCCCCACTGCCCCTGGGAACCTGCCCTTCCCTTCACCCCCCTCTGTCCTCATGGTGCCTGCTCCTCTTTCCCCCCTTCATTGCCCTTGTGCCTGCCCCTCCCCTCTGCCCTTCCCCCTCTACTCCTGTGACTTGCCCCTCCCCTTTCCTCTCCCAGCATCAGAACCTGCCCATCCCTCCCCCCACCCCCACTGACACTTTCCCACCCTCTCCCCCGCTCCTCCCGCCCTTTCTCCCACTCACTGTCCCTGACTCCCCTCAGACAACAACACCCCCCCACATGTGCACACACACAGCTTAATTTCCCTTTGATCCCAGTGACCAGCCCCTGCCCCCAGCCCTGACTCTGTGATTCTCTCCCCAGTGGACGTGACTCTGGATCCAGACACGGCAAATCCCTGGCTCGTCCTGTCTGAGGATCGGAAACGTGTGAGCGACGGACACACACGCCAGGATCTACCCAATAATCCTGAGAGATTTGATCCGTGTGTCTGTGTCCTGGGCGCTGAGGGGTTCGCAGGCGGGAGGCGTTACTGGGAGGTGGAGGTGGGAGACAAGCCTGAGTGGGCTCTGGGAGTTTGTAGGGAATCTGTGAACAGGGAGGGGTGGGTCACACACACACCTGACGATGGATACTGGGCCATGTGGCTGTGGTATGGGGAATACAAGGCCAGCACCGATCCCCCGACCCCGCTCCCCGTGAGGGTCAGGCCCAGCCGGGTGGGGATTTTCCTGGACTATGAGGCGGGCGAGGTCTCATTTTACAATGTGACTGACAGGTCCCATCTCGTCACTTTCACTGGCACCTTCTCCGGGACGCTCCGCCCTTATTTCTGTCCTGGTCCCAACTCCGGGGGTGAAAATGTGGCTCCCCTGATAATCTGCCCGGTGCCAGCTCAAGCTGGAGGGAATCTCGGTCCCTGACAGTGACACCCACGGCACAGACTATCCCCTCCCAGCACTGCTGCTCTTCCTGCCCCCAGTTGTGCAAGCCAGATACTGCCGGCAACTGGAGTTTTTGTGCTGACCGGACGCTGCCAGTTTCCCTTTTCAACTCGAGGTTCCAGTCGAAAACCAGACACTTGGCAACCCCCAGCCCTCACCTTCCCCCGTCCCCTGCCCCAGGGGTAGCAGATGGTGGTGGATGGGGAAAGGTGAGGGCTAGGGGTTGCCAAGTGTCCAGCATCCCATATATAGTCATTCACTTCTGTCAGAATTTTCTACCCCTGTGAACTCTCAAGGTAAAATATGAAAGAAAAAAGATTATTCTAATTTAGAAAATATTATTGTAACAAGGTGTAAATACAAGAATATTTTAATTTACATTTCAACAGTACTTCAAAATCAAGCATCTAAACATGTTTTTAGCAATGGAATTATTTACATGTTTTTTATTCTTCCCTCAAATCTATATTGAAGTTTAACTTCTCTGAATAACGTCATTTGTATTTCAACTGTGGAATTTCAAGAAATCCAAAATATTTATCTTGACAAAATAAACTATTAAATTGTCAGACGGCGTTGTTCAATTACAAAATACGTGTGTCATAAACATCACAACTACACACATGTGCAGCTGCTCTCTCTCTCCCCCCCCCCCCCCTTTATTGTCTTGACTGGTTCTCTCTGGAAGGCAGGGCAAATACACCCACCTCCTGCACTACACCTTTGAAAATTAATAGCTTAAAAATGATAGAATGAATTAAGCAATATATTTCAGTTAACTTACACAAGGTTATGTAATATTCTTTGAACTTCTGTCAGCATTAATTCATGTGATTTTTAGCTTTCTAGCTACATATAATCGGTAATCAAGATATGACCCTTCCTTTCTTTCTCTCACATCAATAAACAAAACATGCTATCTACCTACAGATAGAAATCTCTTCTACAATCTCCATTTTTTAGTTTATTTTTCTTTAGAAATATTATTTGCAGGCAATGTACTGCCAGTGTCCACTGTTGATTTCAATGTACTGCTGGGCTCTTCATGTCCTTGGTTATAAGGACACAACAAATGTAGTTTGATAAAGAAATAGAGAAGGGGTTGTATTCCTTTACTGAATCATCACAAATTAACTTAATTGTAGTAAAAACCCTGGCATTTAATGACACATAACATAAAATTTGGTGAAGCTTTATTTGGAAACCTTTCTTCTCGGCCATGAATCAGATGAAAGGGTGATATTTTTGTTGTCATGTGAGGTTTAGAGTACAAAGAAAAGAAAGTTGCTCCAGGAAATTCATCACAATTCTTCTGGGTTCTGTCCACCACCTTCTGGAATGCTCTGTAAAAATAGGTTTCAGAGTAGCAGCCATGTTAGTCTGTATTTGCAAAAGGAAAAGGAGTACTTGTGGCACCTTAGAGACTAACCAATTTAGAATCATAGAATATCAGGGTTGGAAGGGACCTCAGGAGGTCATCTAGTCCAACCCCCTGCTCAAAGCAGGGCCAATCCCCAATTTTTGCCCCAGATCCCTAAATGGCCCCCTCAAGGATTGAACTCACAACCCTGGGTTTAGCAGGCCAATGCTCAAACCACTGAGCTAAATTTATTTGAGCATAAGCTTTCGTGAGCTAATAAATTGGTTAGTCTCTAAGGTGCCACAAGTCCTCCTTTTCTTTCTGTAAAAATAGTGACCGATTGGTCTAATTCCTTGAAATTAGCAATTGAACCTAATATCTTGAAGAGCTATCTGAGCAGAGTGTGATGGGAGGCACTATGGTGCATCACAACATGGCAGCAGTTACAAGGAGCCTCCTTCCTGCTCCCTGATTCAGACTTTTATACTGCTGCTTTCTTCTCAGCGCTGAGCTAGTGACCTCATCGGGCTCCCTACAGGTGCAAGTGATCCCCTCTACCCTTCGAAACCCGAACTACTCAGTCCCTTCTCCTCTAACTGCACCCGGTGCTCTGGGTGTTCTCCGTGACCAGTGTGCTGGCTTCCAAAGGGCTCGGTTTGTAGCTGCTAACAGCCCCCTGTCACACGGTCATGATTGTGTAATTGACCATATAGTGAATATAACACCAAATGTAAACTGTTACCTGATTATTCAATTCAGAACCTAGATCTGCCAGTATCTGCTCTAGGCAGCTGTGTTGATATATAATTTTACATGTCTTCTTCTCCACCTCATGTGCTGTCGTAGTTCTAAGTGGAAATTCTTCTACCTATTTTGAAAAATCATCTGTAGCTGTCAGTATATACTGGTATCACTTCTGGGGTACTAGATATCACCCGATTAAATCTGCTCTCAGCAATTCCCAGGTTTTGACAACCTATGTGCAAGAACACATGCTAGAGTTCTCATTTGGATCTTTCCTATGACATTTTTAATATAATCCCATCTATAGTAAGCAAAGTAAACATTATAATGTGGTTTCTATAATAGTTGATATCTCCACACAGTCAGAATCTAACTTTTGGTGTTTTTCAGAAGTAAATAAATACAGGCCAAACTTCTGCAACTGAAAACTTGCATAAATACGCTCCCTGTGCCAGCACAAGGGGCAATAGAAGTCATTGCTGCGCTAGGTCATCCATTAGTTCACGTGGGCACTTGTTATAGCTGATTAGAGGCTTTATTGTGCAGCAATAATAAATACAGATAATGATAAACAATTACATTAGCTAATGTTTAAAAACACTTCAGATGTATTTAACATGGGGAAAGATGCAACGTGTTTGATTTAACGGGGAGCCATCTACTCAGGTCCACTTCATTGCAGGGGTTTTAAAGTCAAGTCCAATCCAAGCAGGATATTTGCCTTGCTGGATCTGCTTCATGAAGATACAGTTTATGAATAAGAGTCTGTCAGGAACTGGGCAATGAAGAGGCAATGAGATACAGCCACAATGTTAAGCATTTTGCAATAAGATGTATAAAATATTTTGTCTTTGTTTCATATACATTTTATACCAAGGAAGAATAAGTGCTTATGAGGAAAAGCTGTCAATCTGTGGGGGGGAAATGGAACAGCGAGCCATTTGAGTACTGTCCGCAAATGATGTTAAGCTGGTGCTTAAAGAAAATGATTTCTAACATGCAAAAACAAAAATGAGATCCTGTATGAACTCCTGCAGAGCATATGACAGAGGCATCAGGGTGACCAGAACCTTAAGTAACTACATGGATTCTCTGCTGTCTTTCCAATGGAACCAGAGGGACCCAAACCAAGCAGGGGAGACACAAACTGCCTGGAACAAGATAATTGAAAGGGCCTCAAATGCCACAGCTCTGGACACTTTCTTGCCCCTGAAGAAGTCAAACCTATTTTAATCTACAGCCTGTGCACTAAGGATTTTCTGATTTACCTAGCAGGGCAGAAAGAGAACCCAGGTCTCCTGATTCTTAGTCCAGTGCCATAATCACTAGACCCTTCTGACTCCCATGGAACATGGTTTTTTTACAATCTCCACCATGTCTTTGATGTCTCTGCTTCTCTCACCAGATCCCTCCATGCCCCTGGGGCCATCACCCTTCCCACACCACTGTCTCCTGTCTTCATGTCTCCGCATTCTTATCATATGTGATAGTGTTCTTGGGCAAAGAGGCCATCAATGCCATTGCTACGCCCTAGGCATGCAGGTGGCTGACTCCCTGCATGCATTGTATTCATAGCTGAAGGCTGCAGGATTATTGCATGGGAAGTGGAGAGGACCTGGCAGACAAATAACTGCTCTGAAGCTGCCTGGTGGCTGTCTCCCTGCTCCCCAGTAAGAATGGGGGCTTCTTGCAGTCAGGGAAGGTTTTTGAAGTTCCCCAGCCCCTGGTACTCCTCTGCTCTGCCTTCCAGGAAAGACCAGGTCTCTCTGCAGCTGAAGTTCCCACCCCCCACATTTCACATCACCATTTCATCCAAGTCCTGGATCCCTAAGGCTTCAGCCTTCTTTGCCAAGCCACCACATGGCTCCCAGTCCTCTCCGTATTGTCTTCAGAAACCGAGTAGCACTTTCCCCTGTGTGACAGCCAGTCAGTGGGACAGACTCTGCACCTGGAGTCCCCTGAATGGGGAGACAGGAAGGGACTCCCCATTTGGTTTGTCCAGAAGAGTGTTGGGGCCTGTTTTAACTCAAGCACATTAACTGTGAATTAACACGTTAATCACCACAACTGTAAATGCGGGGCCTTTGCTGCATATGCATTCACACCTGTTTAACTAACAGTGTCTTTTTAAACCAGTGTGATTAACTGCCTCCCCCCCACCCCCGTGCAGATGGAGTTATACCTTGTGAAAGTAGAATGAATTATATTGAAATTATAATTCATTAAAGAAATGCTACTTGAAGGGTTTGTTGAAATATAGTTGTCAGGAAGAGAAACATTAAGGCGTGTGAGACAATGGGTCCTCAAACTAACCAACTTAGAGCTCCTACTGAGCTAGGAGATTGGTAAACGTTAGTATGCAAATAAGATATGTATGTATATTTGTCAGTTTCTGCTTCCTTTTGTCTCTTATGTTAAATTGGCTTTGGCTTAATTGTATAAATAAGTTAGCATGAGCCTCAGAGAGGGGCTCACATATCTGGGTGCATTGGCAAAGCGCTTTGCTAATAAACAGAGTGGTCTGACAAATTATGTGAGTCCTGAATCTGACTTTGACAGTTCGATGCTCAGAAGAGCTCAGCTTCCAGCGTGCCCCCAGCCCAGCCAGCTGAGTGAATCTGAACCTCACCCATGGGGGAAAATCCTCCTCCCAGCTCCCAACTCCAGTGTCTGGCCCAGGCACTGGGCAGATTCATTGTAGGGACTGTGGGAGCAGGGCGAGAAGGAACAATCTGTTTCCTCCAGGCTGCAGAGAAGCTGCAGAGCTTTGTCGTGGAGGCCACTGAAAACCGATGGCTGGAGCAGCCGACACACCCTCCGCACCTGCAGGAGGGAAACAGGATCCATGGAATAGTGAAAACACTGCACCCAGTATGGAGAATTTGCCCTTATCAGAGATCTCAGGGGTGGGTCTGCACCACTGTACAAGGGCCAGGAACTGCCCCATCTCCTCCGCCTACAGGAGCTGCTGCGCTGAGATCACCACCAGAGACACAGCCTGATGCTGCCAGCACCCTGGATGGCAGGTACCACAGGCCAGGGGAGGCTGAGCCTCCCCAGACAGGATGCAGCGCCCCTCCCTTTGGAGGCAGGCTGCAGACCGGCGCCTTGGGAGTGCTGTCTGCACCCCGCCCGGAGCCCTCGCTCCCTCTCTTCCCCCGAATCCCGCAGTACCCGCCGCTTGCTGCCCGTCAGCTGTGTGGGGGGCCCCGCCACTTGCTCCTCTCCGCCCCTCCCCCCGTCACTCTTCCTTAAGGCAGGAGGGGGCAGAAAGGAGCAAGTGGCAGGCGAGGGGGCAGGGGGAACGGGGTGGGGCATAGGCGCCGACTTCTGCTCGCGCCGATGGGTGCTGAACCCCCCTCTGTACCCGGCCCTGCCCTGACTCCGCCCCTGCCCCACCCCTCCTGCCCCGCCCCATTTCCAACCCCTTCCCCAAAGTCCCTGCCCCAACTCCGCCCCCTTCCTGCCCCTATTCCGACTCCTTCCACAAATCCCTGCCCTGGCCCCGCCTCTTCCCCATCTCCTCCCCTGAGCGTGCCGTGTTCCCATTCCTCCCCACTCCCTTCTGGAGCTTGCTACGCCGCCAAACAGTTGTTTTGCGGCGGCAAGCGCTGGGAGGTAGGCGGAGGAGCGGGGACGTGGCACGCTTAGGGAAGGAGGTGGGGAGGAGAGCTTGGCTGCCATTGGGTGCAGAGCACCCACTAATTTTTCCCCGTGGGTGCTCCAGCCCCAGAGCACCCACGGAGTCCGCGCCTATGGGGTGGGGGGAGGACCGAGCTACAACAGTGAATGGTGAGCAGGGAGCCTCTGGGGAGGCGGCTGAGTGGGAGCCAGGCATGGGGCAGAGCAGGAGTGGAATGTGGAGGGGGGCCTCGGCGAGACGAGGCCAAATGGGGGTGAAGCAGTGGGCAGGGCAATGATCTGGGCACTGGGGAGGTTCCAGCACTCATGCCCGGCCTCCCCAAATGCCGGAGGCATCCACTGCCCATGGCCGGCACCAAGCCTGTGCAACAGAGCAAACAACTAGAGCAGATTCATAACGTCATTCTGGAGCTTTATGGCCCCGTCATTCCTGGAAACGCTGCAGGGGGAAGGGCTCAAGGAGGAATAAACCCGGATACCCACCTGCCACTCTGTGGTTTTCTCCTTCTCTTTAGATGTCAAAGCCAGGGCCTCTTCCAACTCCTTCCTCAGAGGGCCCAGGGCTCCCTGGAGTTTCACCTGCAGGGGCATCGTGTGCGAGAAACAGCCATTAGTCTGCCTGTCCGATGGATAGACCGTACTATCCATATTGGCATTTCATACATGAGCGGTAAAATACCCTGGAAGCGAGCAACAGACTCGGCTCTGCCAGCCCCAAAGACCTCTTGGGGGAAGAGACGCCAGCCTCAGAGCGGGGGCTCTGCTTCGTGCAGACACTCAGGACTTCTCAAAGCCTGTGTTTTAGCTGAAGTTTCACATCACTGAGCACAGGCCAGACGTGAAGCAGCTGGGAAGGTTCTGAACGATCCCTCCTGCCAGTGAGAGTGAAGAGGCTGGGACAGCACCTCGCTCCACTGTACCCCAGACCCAGGCCAGGAACAAGACCCCACTGTGCTCTCATCTGTCCAGGCTCCCATGTGGCCTCCCTCAGGCAGCAGCTGAGCACCTGAGCCAGTGCAGTCCCGTTAACTGTACAAGGTGAAGCTGTGATGTGGCTGGAGGTCAGTGAGGAACAGGGAACACACTCGGTCTGGGGGAATGGGCCACCCATAATTATAATGGCTCCAGAGCTGTAATAACCCAGGGCTCCCTTCCCCTTTGACAGTGTGTGATTCATTCACACAGCACAGCAACATGCTCCTGCCCCATCAACCCTGCTCTGTGCAACACCCCTGGCAGCCCCCCAGAGTCCCCTCCTGAGCCCCCGCCAGAGATCTCCCCATTTCACTCTCTTTATTCAGAGCCCTCGAGTTCTATGATTCTCTCCTCCTCCCTGCCCAAGGGCCCAGGCTGCAGCTGGTGCCGAGAGCTCCTGGGGTGCTGTTCAGCTGACACCCCTGCGGTGCTGCTGCAGGGAAGCAGGGAGAGAGGGAGGGAGCCAGCAGGGGCTGGTGAGAGACAGGAGGTAGAAAAGCAGCCTTTGCATCCAGCGAAACAGCTTCATAACTGAGCAGGGATCAGAAAGGGGGGCAAGGGTGGGGAAATGTGACTGGATTCTTTGAAGCTCCACCCACAAATAAGCTCCGCCCATGTGAGTCACCAAAAGGAGACACCATGGTCTGTTCACAGTAGATGGTGCAATGTTCAGAAGAGGATGGAGTTGCTGATTGGCTCGAAGGGGCTCCTGGGGCCTGGCTCCCGTCCTGGGGCTAGAATATACCCCTGGGCTCTGCTGGACTCTCTGGGCCGGGTCCTTCTTTACTAGGAGGAAAGGAAGAGGTGGCATCCCTGAAACATCACCCTCTTGTGGCACCGGAAGGAGGCGTCACTGGCAATAAATGGTGCCGAGCTGCAATTCTCCCTCTCCGCTCTCACAGGGGGAACAAAATAATTAACAATGTTGATATTTAAATGATCATCCCTGGGCACCTGAGCTCACCCCTCACTGAGGCAATGGGGCCGTTCACACCTCTCAGAGCCGCTGTGCCCAGCTGTCTGCATCCCCTACATCTGGGTCACAGTTTTGAGGTTTTCTTCACAACCAAAACAGCTGGAGACTCAGTTTAAAGCAAAGTGAAAGCTGAGATCCCGGAGAACACGGCAGGTGCTTCGCCGGAGAAGTGCCAGCACTTCCCGGCTGTCTCTGAGCCCTGTCAGTGAGCACAGAGGCTTGGGCCTGGTCTTAACGTCACAAGTCGGTCGCCCTGGCTTCTGTGCTGCCGTGCTGTAACTGCGCTGCTGAAACCCCTGCAGTGTCGACGTGGCCTGCGAGTTCCTGCGGCAGAGAAGCAGCTCTGAAGAAGGGACTTGGAGCAGAAATTTGGGACAGTTCAGGCCAAACGGAGTGTGTCAGTGAGTCTGGTCCCTGTGGGGAGGGAATTCAGGCCATTTCCCTCCCTTCCTTCTGCAACCCTGGGCAGGGCCCTAACATCAGCCCATGTCCTCCCCTCTCTCCCGGGGTGAGGGCAGGGAACCTCAGCAGCGTCTCCTCCCCGGCCTCCCACTCTCCAGCCCAGACACAGCCCCAGATGGGATGGGAGCAATGACATGTTTCTTTAATGTGGTTCCAGAACCGTGTTGTCCCACCCACGCTGTCAAAACCCAACCGTGTCAGGACACAGGTGGCCCCAACTTTGTCAGACAATTATAATACCCTGGTGTGTACATCCTGGTGTACAATACATGGTGTACGTCAGCTGTAAGGCCACCCCACATCCTCCTAATGTTATCTGGGCTAATGGCCGCAGCAGTTAATATGGGTGGAGCATGGCTGCTGGATGGGTAAGAGCTGAAGGAGGAGAGAAGAACGAGATATGGCAGAGAAAGAAGAGCAGGACACAGGTACCAGCTGTGGCTTTCGGTGCCACTGACGTGCATGGATGTGTCAGGGTCCAGATTGTTTCGTGTGCAAGCAGGGTCTGAATGAGCTCTCCCCTGACAGCTCGCTGGGGAGGGGAAAAGGCTTCAGGTGCAGACTGTATTTACATGAACACACCGACTCTGCCTAGGTATCCACCAGACAGAGCTGTGTTGCCAAAGTGATCAACTGTGGCTGGTGCTGGATTACAGATCACTTCGGTATTGAATGTGGGGGTAATGAAATAGTGTTATCTTTATTGTATGAGTAAAGGGCAGCAGAGTAGCATTTAGCCTGTCCTGACTGAGGGGGTCACCCTCCCCTGAACTGAACTCACTACGCGGGGGGCTTGGATGCCAGACCCCTGTGAAGGTTAAGAGGAAGTGGGGACAGGTGTGCTTGCTGGGAAGTGTGGACTTTACCCAAGAGTCCTAGGCATGGCTTAACTTGCTCCTCTCCACTGTTCAAAGACAGAACTAATTAAGACTCCATTCGGAGTCTTCTGTTTTTTAAGTGATCACGAGAGCTGAAATCACTTGATGTGGGACAGTGTTTCTGCCCAGCCTGCTTCAGCAAGGAAGTTCCCCCTCTAAGAGTTGAAAATCACTAAGAGCAGCGTAGAACGTCAAGAGATGAGGTTTTTATGCAAAAAGGGGACTTTTTCTGCTTTAAATTGCAAGTGTAGACATGCCCTGATCTGCAGAGGTTATAGCAGAGAAGCAGGTGATGGCTGGCAGGGCGGCCGGTGGAGTGGGCCAGTGGGGTGTGCGGCAGGGTGGTGACACCAGAGCAAGTGCTTGGACAGTGGAGCAAGAAAGGTGCCTTCTTCTTCCCCCCCACCCCCCAGGGTGGGAGGTGAGCTCACACAGATGCATCTCTGAACCCTGAGTCTTCACTGACCAAGGACAACCACTGTGAGTGGGGTGGGGTGAGGGAGCAGAGAGGGGCAGAGCAAAGGAACTTTTGGTTATGGAACTCCAGAACATGAGGCAGAAGACACTGACCAACGTACACTGGAGAGGGTGTTTTGCTCATGGTTTTATGTTTATGAATCCTGCGTGTGGCATTTTCCTTAATCAATGCCGGGTGACTTCCCTCCTCTCATTTAAAGTTTCTTTTCTACCATCGGCACCGACTCTGTGGGTGCTCCAGGGCTGGCGCAACCATGGAATAAAAATAGTGGGTGCTCAGCACCTACTGGCAGCCCCGCCGATCAGCTCTGCCCCCGCCCCGCAATGCTTCCTGCCCGCTGGAGACCCTGAGACCAGCTCCTCCCCCGACCTCCCAGCACCTCCCACCTGCCACGGATCAGCTGTTCAGAAGCTGTTCCCAGGAGCTGGGAATGGGCAACAGGGGATGGATCACTTGATGATCACCTGTTCTGCTCATTCCCTCTGGGGCACCTGGCATTGGCCACTGTCGGAAGACAGGATACTGGGCTAGATGGACCTTGGGTCCGAAAGGGGATGGCTCTTCTTTGGTCCGAAAAGGTCTTATGTTCTTGCTGCCACTTAGTATACATTTGGGGCCTGTCTACGCTACTGGTCTAGAGTGTCTTTGTAAGCTGATGACCCCCCACATGTTGTTCAGAAGCTATGGATGACACAAACTCCTAAGGTTGTTCTGTGCTTAGCCCCTAGGGCATAGCTGGGCTGGGCGGCCTTTTCTCGCTGTGCTGCGCGGAGCAGGTTCTGGGCACTAGGGATATGAAGAGCCTCTCAAGGACTAATTCTTCAAAATAAATATCAATGAACTGCAACCCAAATAAAAAATCACTGCTGCTAACATTGGTGGGTGATAAAATAGTAGCAGAGTGGTAATTAATGATGAGGAGAGGGCAGTGACACAGAGCAATCAGATCCCTTGAGAAGCTGGAGCCATTCAAAGAAAACAAGTTGGAAAAGAACCAAATGAAGGGTCCTATAGCTAGCGACAAAGCATGCAGGCCACACCTACAGAGTGGGGAAGTGTATGCAGGAAAGCACTGACTGTGAAGAGGATTTAGGGGCCATGCTGGGCAAGCCATTCCACATGAGCACCCAGGGTGATGCTGTGGTGAACAGGGCTAAAGCCATCATTAGATGTATGAAAAGAGCAGTGAGGAGCATAGGGAGGTGACACACCATGAGGAAGACGGATCATGGAATCCTGCATCCAGTTTTGGCGTCCACCTTTGAAAAAAGATTTGGAAATATTGGAGATGGGGCAGCAAAAAGCAATGAAACGTTTTGAGGGCTGGAGAAAAATGCCTGCTAGTGAGCTATTGAAAGAGCTCAGCCTGTTTAGATGATAAAAAATATCGGGAGGTGACGTCATTGAAGTGTTGAAGTGGCTTCACGGAGAGAAAATATCGGGTATGAAAGGGCTCATTAATCAGCAGAGAAAAGCATAACAAGACCCAGTGGCTGGAAACTCAAAAGAGACCTATTCATATTAGAAATAGGGCACACATATTCAACCGTGAGGATGAATCACCAAAGGAAGAAACTAGAAAGGGAAGTGGTGGGAATTCCCCACCTCTTGATGTCTTCTAATGAAGACTAGATGCCTTTCTGGAATGTGAGTAGTCAAAAACTAGCTACTATGCTCTACAGAAAGCTTGTGACATGCAGGGGGTCAGATGACATGCTCTAATTGCCTCTTCTGTCCATAAAGTCTGCTAATTTATGAAAAACTGAGAGTAGCATGGGGAGAAGCCTCTGATGTTTTACTGTGTAGTCGGCTTGAGCCCACAATGAACGCTCATTGCATGGGGTGATCCAGGGGAAGCGGCTGAAACATCCAAAGTGTCTGGACAGGGGCAGGACATGAGCACTGCAGGGGAGAGGTGGGTGTGGCAGTGACATCACAAGGGCCTTTGGCAGGACCTCAGCCTATTGGACAAAGGTGGCGGGGAGGCGATGATCTCACAGAGAGATCTTGACATCAGCCAGGCAGGACAGGGGTGCAGGACAGGGGCAACCTCGGAGATCCCTGTGGCTTTGCTTCAGCACGTCTCCTTCTCGAGGTCTCTCCTGGAGGACTGAGAGAGCATTCACTTTCACATTCGTGAGCGCAAGGAGGACCCTCTTCGGAGTTTTCTCCTTTTCTTTTAGTGGTTTTGCTCGAAAACAGACGTTCCTGTATAGAAGGTAAGAGCCTGGGAGAGGTTTGGAACCTGTTCAGTCTGATCCATCAGGTGCCGGCTGATTTTTAGGAAAGGAAAACACTAGATTGTGGGGGCAGCATTTTATTTCCAACCTAGGACTTTGTCCCTTAGAATTACTGGGGACATTGGGGTTTCTCCTTTTTCATTTCCCTTTTCCTCTCTCCCTCCTATCTTTCTCTTCTTGCTTCCTTTTTCCTTTTCCTCTGCTCTCCTCCCACCACCAGGAGTTCTGTGTGTGGAGCGGGGGCTGGGGTGGGGGGGTTGTGGGAGGCCCTCACAGAGAGGTGAGACTGGAATAGTGTTCTGAGAGTGATCCCCTCGGTGGTGACCAGGGCCATTCTTTGGGCTATTTGATGAGAACCCTTAACCTCCCACCCCTCAAAGTCTCAACCTTGATTGGCTGAGAACGGGGCTATTGACAGGGAGGAAACTCTGGTCTTTGTTGTTCTCTTTTATGACCAAGCAAATAAGTCACAACCAGTTATATGTTTGGCCAATGTGGATGCTGCTCTCCATTCATTGTCTCGGAGCAGTTCTTGATCCCCTCCAACATTCCAATTCTTCTGAAATACTTGCTGAATAATTACTATGAACAATTGTTGGTCTGTAGCTCGTTTGACAGCAACTCTGCTACTGACTGGCTGCACCAGCTAAGACAAGTCCCTGCTCCTTTCTTAGCCTTCCTTTCTCCTTCTGTCAAGAACGAACAATCCTCTCCCACCTACCTCGCCATGGGTGGATGCTGGGGATCCACTGAAGAGTGTCACTCAGAGCAGTGCAGACTAGGGGGTGTCGTATCACACTGAGCCATATCAGATTATGACCTAATATTCTATTGGATTTGTATTTTATTCTTTTGAAATTGTGAAGAGCAGCAACTACTTAGCTCAGACTGAAGCATCTCATCTAATTTTCTAGGTCATAGTGTTTCCCCTTTGTGTACGACGAGACAGTTGAATGCACTGTGACAAACAGGAGATGCTCTTGTTTTGCAAACAAATATTTTTGCAAAGAATTTTCACCCTACTTCTTCTGATTTCAAGAAACAAAGTTGTTTTGTCTGAATGGATTTTCTGACAGAAAACGGTTTCCATGAAAATGTTCACACCTTATTTCCTGGGATATATCCCTGCCTCCGGGGGGTTGTTGTCTATTAGTTCGAACAGGAGTCAGGACTGTTGTCTTCTTTTTCTGGCTCCATCACCGCTTTGCTCTGTGACACCTTGGGTAGGTCCAGTGGGAATAGGGTCAATTCTCTAAGTCCAGGCAGCAGGGAGCCTGGGTGAGATAAGAGATGTTAAGGCCGTCTGCGAAGGAGAAAGGGATGTTTCCAGGTGTTGAATGTCAAGAATTCTAAACTTTGCTCAAATGGCTAGTCTCGAGAAACAAGAACTAGTTGGGGCCAAACTTGAACCATTGTCTTTTTTAAATCCGATTAAGAGATGTGAGTCCCAGAGAGCCATTGAGAGGGGGAGCAACTTGCCCAAAGTCCCACAGATCAATAGGCAGCAATGGAAGCAGGAGTGACACTCCCTCTCAAAGGCAGGGGGACCAGACATTAGGGCCTGGTTGCAATTGCCAGCTGTGGGAGGGAGTGTGCGGCAGTGGTTAGTGAAGGGGTCCACCCATGGCTCTGACACTCAGTGTGACTCTGAGCTGGTAGCTGAGGCCCGTTTGCCATCAATAGGGTTGGGGTCCCATCGCTACAACCCAGTGGGTTTGGGAGGCTCCAGGAAGGTGTGTAAAGTGTTGGGATCTCAGGATCCTGGAGACGCTGTCACCTCCGCCCTAGGGCGTGTCCTGCACCCCCCTGCTGCTGGCTGAGCTTCTCCGTCCCTCGGCAATCAGACAGACTCTTGTTTTCACAGCCAGTCGATCGCCCTAGTGTCATCACTGTGCCTGCTGGCTGGGCAGGGTAACTCCTGAGGTCACCACCCTCTCCAACCTGCCTTGGGCTTGGAGAGTGAGGAGGAGGGCGAGGGACGTCTGCTGACCCTGAACATCCGCCATCCATCATCCCATCACTGAGAGCAAGTGAGTGGCATTGGGGTTCCTCGGTGGCTTCCCCTGTCTGTCTGGGGAGAGGCAGAAACGGGGAGAGACTATCTCCAAAGGGGGATTTCATATGCAAACAGCCCTCAAGAGCCCCTCACGCTTAGGCCAGGCAGGGGCTTCTCCAGAGGGGTCTCCAGTGTGTTTGGAAAGGTTCCAGCAATGGGACTCCCAGCCCTTCCCTTGTGGGACACTGTTCCCAGGCTGAGAGTCTCTGAGCTGGGCCAGACCCTGTGAGCTGCTGAGCCTGGAAATCAATGGGGAATGAGGAGGGCCCTGGTCTTCCTGTGCCGAGGGTCTTTGTGACTTTGACGTGGGGAATGGTTTCCCAGGAGAAGTCCGGACTCCTGGGTTCTCTTCCTTCTTTAGCCTGGGTGGGAGAGTGACCTGGGGGCGACAGAGGGGGCTGCTTGTCCAGAGGAACCGATGGTTTTGGGACTGACCCCATTGCTGGAAAAGGATGAGACTTCCTGGATATTGCAGCAGCAGGGATTACGAGGGGGAAACGTTGGGAGCAGATCATGCAATGAACTCCTGCCCGTGTGTGTAGATGGCACTCCCTGCAATCCTGTAGGGGCAGAGGGGGCTGCTGTGGTTGGAGCAGGGAGGAGGAGGGACAGAAAAGGCCCATGAGTGAAAGGCTGCCTTGAGCCCAGACTCACACCTGCTCCCCGCTCGGTTCCAGGATGGCCAGGCTCCTGCGGATGTTCAGGAGGAAGGCTCTGCAGGTGGCCCCAGGGCCTGAGGGAAGCAGCTGCCATCTTCCCAAGGGGCAGAGCAAGCCCTGCGTCCCCGCTGGCGGGGAAGCAGCTCCCGTCCAGGCCAGACGGCGGAAGTGCCCGGCCTTCTGGAAAAGGAACCCGGCTCCCGGCGCAGGCGCCGAGCTGGGAGAGGCCCCGACCAGGCCCCACTGAAGCTGGCCCAGGCTGCGGTTTCGCAGACAGGACCCAGCCCAGGAGGGGCGCCGGGCAGGGTGGCTCTGGGGCTTGTTGTGTGGGCAGCAGCGGCCCCAGGAGCCCAGCCCTCGTTCCCATCAGGAGGCATCGCCCTGCCCGGTCTCTGAGGCCCTTCCAGCCCCCGCAGGCCAGGAGGTGGAAGGTCCCTGTCCCAGCACCGGCAGCTCAGCCTGGGACAGTGGCAGCACCTGGGCCTCTGGCAGCAGCCAGGCCGATGGAGGCCACTGCTTTGTTCCAGGTGAGGAGCCAGGCTGTGCTGAGGGAGGGGTGAGGACGGGATGTGAACACCCTGGGCCCAGACGCTCTCCCAGTGATATGGGGGGCGGTCCCCAGCCCAGGTGTCTGGCCTGAGCCACGGGAACCCCACTGACAGCAGCAGTCACACAGCTGCCCCTTCCGCACGAGAAACTGGGGGTGGGGGCATGAAGAGCTGCTGCCACTTTGGTCCTTGCTACTCCGGGGTCGGGGGAATTGGCACCTCCCCTGGAGTCCTGGGAAGTGGAGCGGGGGCTCTGCTCTGGGCTTCTGAAGCTGTTGGGGGCTGAAGGCATCCCTGAGAGGGAGGTTTGGGGCCCGATCTGTCCTGGGTGCCTGAGGTGGGAAGGGGGGTCTTGAATCCTGCTCTGCCCACCACGCCCCTGTCCTTCCCTCCCTGGTGCAGGGACCCCCCGGGATTCGGAGCCGGAGGAAGGGGTGCACATGGCCAAAGATGAAGCTGCTCTAAAGGTCATCCGAGAGCAGCTCCAGTGCAGAGATAAGGTACAAATGTTCCCCACCTGGGCTGGAACCAAGATTGCCCTGTCCCTTCCCAGCATCCCCACCCCCTGCCAAGGGTCTTGTCCCTCCTGATCCATCACCCCTAATGGGGCCCTTTTACATCCATGATGTGGGACCCCCAAGATGGGGGTGTTTGTCCCACAACAGCCAAGGTCGTCTCCCACCACAGGCACTGTCCCAGTTCCTGATCCTTCTTGAGTAGGAGTCGTGGGGGATTTGGACAATAGGTGGGTCCCCACAATCCCCCATTGAGGCCTGAGCCCTGGAGCTGGTTTGGGTGGGGCAAGAAGGTCCCTAGCTAACAGGTTCTCTCTCGCTATGCCCCACTCCTGGTGGGTACAGGATGAGGGGCAGCAGCTCCTGTTCCTTCAGGCCATCTACCCCGCATGTCTGGCTGCACGGGAGAGAGGGGAGGACACGCTGGAGCCGCGCTGCTGCAAGGCGGCTGTGGTGAAGAGGATTGTGGTGAGTGAGACACGCCATATGGCAGCTGGAGGGAGGAGAGAGACATGGGATTGGCAGGGGTATGGCCGGGCTCATGGGTGGGGGCTGGGTGGTGTTGGAGGGGGCAGCAGAGGACATGGATCACTGGGGCTGAAGACTCGGGAGAAGAGAAGGGAGAAATTGTGAGATTGGTCAGTAGTGGGCAGGGGGGGAATTGTGGGGCTGAAGGGCTGCTGAGAGTGGGGGACAAGGAATCACATAGTCCCTGCTCGGTCGTTGGGATGGGGCTGAATGGGGGCAGTTTTGACAGGGAGGAGGAGAGAAGGGGATTGGGAGTGAGCTGGGCAGGAATCCGGGAAGGGGGACAAGTTTGATGGGCAGGAAGGAATGGGAGGAGCGGGAGGTGGTGGGGGATCCTGCTGGCCATGTGGGGCACTGGCTGTGTCATCTCTCTCAGAGGTGTCAGTCGGGCCTGAATCTCACATGCTCCTTTGTCTCCTTCGCGTCTCACAGGAGCTCATCGAGGATCTTCCCGATGACTAGTCACCCAGAGCCGTCCTCGCCCACTCCCTGGCTGCAGTGGGCAACCTCTGGTACCGAGACAGCCCCACCCCCCCCACCGCGCCGGCTCCCCTCACCCCAGTGCTGCTCAGGCCCAAGGCTGGGAGTCACCGTCACTGTCCCTCCCAGGTCACCTCCCAAGAGTGGCGCCTTTGGCAGAGATGGTGGGGTGGGAAGGTTCACTCTCTCCTGGCGGGGCTCTTCTTTTCACTCCCATAGCATGACAGGGGCCTTGGGGAGGGGCTCACTCCCGGGCTCCGATACAGGAGGGGCAGCAGGCTCCAGGGAACAGGAGCTATTCCTGTCCTGCCACTGTCTGTCTGTGACGCCTTGGCCTTGTCATTCCCTAGCTAAGTGCTTCAGTTTCCATTCTCGCCAGCCTGTGCCTCTATCCCTGTGGCTTGGTGTCCGTGTTGGCAACAGTCCCACCCTGTACTGCACAGTCTAATACCAGCTCCTCTCTCTTGCCAGCACCATGAAACCTGCCCTGGAGCCAGCCCTAGAGACCCACCTCTTGCGAGCTGCCCTTCACTCCGTCTTCACCCTGGGCACGGAGAAGGACACCACCGGCATCCAGGTACCTCCTCCTCCTCCATCTTCCTCCTCTTCCAGAGTAGTCCTTGGTCCCTGCTCCCTTGATTCGCTGGAGCTCCAGCTTTAGGGCTGGGGTAGTGGAGATGGAACAAGCTGCAGGGTTGGATCCTTCCCTCCAGCAGGGAAGAGATTACCCCTCCCTGGGGGATGGATTTCTTTTTCTTTCTTTCTTTCTTTCTTTCTTTCTTTCTTTCTTTCTTTCTTTCTTTCTTTCTTTCTTTCTTTCATAAGCCGTGTTTTGCCCAGAAGTCCAGCTTCCATCCATAGCAACTTGGCTGTTTCATACTCTTCTGCCTACAAGGCCCTCTCCAGAGACCTGCTAAGCTCATGGATCAAAGGTCCAGGGGTCATGAATTCTTGCGAATTGCCTGCAGTGCGATGTGAAGGAGAGAGGCCGAGAGATGTGTTTGGGAGTCTCCCCAGTGCTTCCCAGAGACCCCTCTTCCCATCCTGTGGCAGGTGTAGGCCCAGGTTCCCTAACTCTGACCCATGCTTTGCAGGCTCTGCACAAAGTCATCCCAGAGGTCCTGGATGCCATGCTGGGGAACCTGTTGGCAGAGTCCCCAGACATAGACAGGCTCCACTTCATCTTGGAGGTGAGCCCCATTTTACCTGAACTCTTTGGGGGACTGGTAAGGAGAGACTGGAAGATCCATTTTCTACTCTGTCCTCCTAGCTGGGTCCCCAGTGGGCCGTCCTTGGTTGGGGAGGTCAGTGCAATGTAGTGTCAGGTCCTTCCTTCTTGAGGGACAGAGGAAGGAGCTGGGACTTCAAGCCAGAGCTCTGCCTGGTTCTGCTGAGCACTTACCACAGGGCTCCCGACTGTCTTGGGGAGTGAGAGTGCACCTGGCCACTGAGTCTGACCTGCCTCCTTTCCCCACAGCATGTCAACCTCTGGGTCGTGTCCAGGGTGTCCCAGGAGCGAGCCAGGGCCATCAGGAGCAGCACAGCCCTGCTGAGATACACAGTCACCCTCCCTGAGTTTGACGTAAGTGACCTCCGACCCCAGCTTGCTGGCTCCAGGCGGAGGCGGGCTGGCTCCAGCGGGCTGCAGGATCTGCTGCTGCTGCCGGGGCTGTGGCTTAGGAGGGTTCTTCATGGGGAGGCAGAGTCAGACCAGGACTGAGCTCGGCTTGAGTCAAGTTCTTCTTGTCCTGGTTCAGTGTTGTCCCTGGGCCTTTAAGGGGACCATGCTCCAGCCCCTGCTTGGCATCCCAAAGCAGCTCCGGGGTCCCTTGGCAGTAGAGCAAATGAAGGGTCGATCTCAAGCTCCTCTCCCCCAGCATCTCCTGCAGAGGGGCTAAGGGGAAGGAGCCCTCTGGCCCAGGGAGGACAGAGAGCTGACAGGAAAATGCTGATGGAGTCCCCTCTGCTCTCCCTTCCATTAGATCTCAGCCGAGTTCCCTAGGATGGGTCACCATGTGGCCCAGCTGGCTCTATTTGTCAGCGAGCCAGACAAGGACATCAGCCGGCAGGCCAGGGAGGGGACTTACCGGCTCTACCAACTGCTGCTCCGAAAGAGGGGTAAGGAACCCAGCTGGGACACGGAACCCAATAGGGGACTGAGAGTGACCACAGGTTGATCATGGGACCCCAGACCATTTCTCTCCGACTGACCCCAGCCGGAGGACAAGTCTCTCTCTGCCTCTGTTCTTCTCCACTCCACTGTGCAGCCACCAATGGGATTGGACGGACACAGAAACTGCAACCAGAATGAGGAGAAAAGTCTCTCTCTCTCTCTCTCTCTCTTCCAGGCCTGACCATACATGAGGCGGAAGATCTCTGGTGCTATGACTGGCACCAGGACAGCAGGCTCTTGGGTTACAAGAATACAGCCAGAGTGGGGGAGGTAAGGGCACTGTGCCAGGGCATGACACAGCTCAGGGAGTGTGGCTTGCTGGGTTCCCTGCAGTGGATGCCTCCTGGAGACAGGAAAAGAGCCCGCTCCTTATTTCCAGCTCAGAGTTCCTCATCCAGCAACCAGTGGGACAGGCTGGTGCTAAAGGTCCCACATTGGAACCTCGCTAGTTGCCGTGATTTGAGGAGAATCCCCCGTGGATTATCCCCCATAGGATTATGGCTCTGGATGTCTCTCTGCTCCTTGTCCCCCTGGCTGATCCCCAAGTGTCTGAGAGGAGAGCACTGGCTCAGTCAGTCATCATTGCTTGATCAGACCCTTGTTTAATTCCCTGCACCCTGTAGAAGCAGAGAAAGGAGGTGGGGTTTGCCCAATTCCATTGCCGGTCAGGAAGCAGAATGCCCCAACCTGGGAACTGGGTAGGGGACATAGTGAGCTCCAGAGCCAATATGGACCACATGTGCCACACTCATTTCTCCAGACCTGGCCAGGGAATGGCAGAGTATCTGGACCTCAGCCACTGTTCCAAAGAAGCACATTGTCACTGAGCCAAGTTGCGGCTACTTGCTGCACAAGTAGAAAATCAAAGACACCCCCCCGCCCCGTCTCACAACTGTGGTGAGAATATCCAAACCTTCGAACACACCGTAACACAGTGCCCCCAGACTGGAGTCAAAGGTGAAAAGGGTGATTTCCACAACATCACAGAGGAGGCCTTGGAGTGGCTCCTGGATCGACAAGGGCATCTACAGAACGCTCCTCCACAGATGCCCCGTGAGAGAGACTGTGTGAGCTTGTCCCGCCTCCCACACGCTGAATTGCTGCAGCGGAAGAAAAGTCTCCGAGGAGCGTCTGGGATGGGGACTGGGCCATGAGTCTCCTTGTCCTTGTCAGGCTGCAGGTTGGATTCCCCTTGAAGAAACGAAGGAACTGCAGAGGCCATTCCCAGCGACGGAGAAATCACTAAGCTGCGGGGAAGAGACCTTTGGTCTGTCAGCTCCAACCCCCTCTCCACCCCCCACACGCACACTCCTCTAGCCACTGAGGTGCAGGAGATCTCTCTGCTAGAAACAACACAGGGTCCCCTGTCGTCTCTGTGCCCTGCACAGCAGAGTGGGCCTGCTCACACACATTAGAGATCCATTTCCAGCCCATCCTGGCCCCTGCCATAAATTGCCCTCCCGAAAGAGCCACTGGAGGCTTTGGTCCCTCAGCATCTGCGACCTTTTAATAAAGGGGCTTCCCTGAGCCCTGGGACCCTGAAAGCCTCCTGGGGAATGAACTGCCTTGGCCACAGCAGCTCTCTTACCCACCCATTGGGCCACTGGACGGTGATGTCATTGTACCGCCAGGACTTGGAGGCTGGCTCTGGGCAATCTGCTCGAGACTCGTGTCCTCTTGGTTTTAGGTCTTTGGAAAATTCTTCTCCGTCTGGCAGAGAAGATCTTTCCTGCAGACAGCATTGCTGGCCATCCACGACCCCCTGCTGCGTGTCAGCCAGGCTGGGCTGGTGCTCATCTACTCCCTCCTGGGGGAAGCCCAGCAACTGATGGGGGACACGGTAAGCAGCTGCAATCGACTCAGGAGCTTGGGGTGGGGCCCAGGGCCTCATTCCCATCCTATCGCCATTCGCTGGCCTGGTAGCAAGGAGCCTAGTGGGGACTTCTGGACTTCATGGACTTCTCTCCTTAGGATGTGGTGCTCTGCTTTCTCTCCTGGGAAGGACGGAGAGTCTCCTAAGTGCCCTCTGGGAACCTTTCCTGCCCCACAGAGCTGCACCCAGTTCCCCATAGTCTAGTGTCCATGTCACCCAAGCCACCATCGAGAGTTGCTCCCATCCCTGGCAGCCTGGGAGGCCAAGGACTGACTGGTGATGGCGACTGACCAGGAAGGGCTGAGGCACATGCGCGTGGGAAGCTGGTCTTGTTGCTGGTCGGGCTGGACCCGCTCTCAAGAGATTGGGAGGATTCAGTCAGCAGGGGCTGCTGACCTGCCCCATTCACCAGGGCTGCCATCAACTTTTGTCACTGGGGTGACTTGGGGAAAGGTCTCAAGCTCTCCCCATCCCACTTCACTGCTGCCAGAATCCCTCCCGCCACCCTTCTAGAGCCCCCTCCCTGCCCTACCTGGGTGGGGATGGAGGTAGGGGTGGAGGAGAGGGTTCTACGAACTTGAGCGGTGTCCCCAGGTGGGTTGGAGGTGGAACAGCTGTCAGGGGCACGGATGGGGAGGTGGCAGGAGCTCACCGTACAAGGAGCGGGGTTGGCACTGGAGGTCACTAGAGAGGACAGCAAGCCTCCATCCTGGGGGTCAGGAGGGTGAATCTACCATTCAGACATGAGCAGCTGCTGGGTGGAAATGATGGTGCTGGTTCCAGGTGCCCTTCATCCTCCCTGATTCCTGGGGAGCGTCTCAGTCTCTGACATGTTCTCGTTCCCCTGCAGCACGAGGATGTCACAGCCAAGGTCATGTGCCAGCTTCACATCATCTGGCACTTGCACCAGATGCCCGAGGCGCTGCAAGGGCTGTGGCTCATCTGATGCTCTTCAAGGTTCCCCTCCCATGTTCAGCAAGTCCCGCTCCCTGCTGCAGGTACTGCTCTGTCTCACTGTAAATGGGGGGGCTAGTGGAAGCGGAAATGGAGGCCCCTGGCACTCACAGAAACTCTCTCCCCTCTCTGTGGAGCCGGGTCCTTCCCTCGGCCCCCCCGAATTCCTTCATCTGGGGCAGGAGCTCTTTCCCTCACACCCATATCCCTCCCCTCTTTCCTTGATCTCACCCCCATCCCATTCCCTGTGTTCCCAGGCAGAGATCTTCCTGCCCCATATGGCGCAGAAGGACCTTTGTGTCAGGGCTACAGACTGTCTGCCCAACTGAAGCTCAGGAAGCTCCACATTTGAGGAGGTGAGGATGGGACAGAGGCTCAGGGCTAGCTTCATCTCCTGCCCTTTATTCTTCCTTTGGCCCTTCTCTTGGCTCTCAGAGTGTGACATGAATAGGAGCCTCCTCCCCCCGTGTCTTCTAGGCCCTGGGGTGTGTGACAGCCTCCTAGATGGGTGCAGTCAGAAGCTGAGCCATCTCAGGGAGCAGTGGGGACAGGTCCCTTGTCCTAGGAAACCAAGCAGTGGTAGTTCTCAAAGAGGCTGAGAGGGAAGACCCTGCTCCCTCATGGAGGTAAGAGCCATTGACTTCTTTGGGCATATGGGTTTCTTGGGGCAGAAATGGGATCCCTGCTGCATAGCCTGGCTGGGAGCTTCCCCCATCCCAGGGACAGAGACATCTCCATCAATGTGCCACCCTTGTTTTTTTCCTAGCAAGAGGCTCCCCAGAGAACTCCTCAAACCTGTTCTCCTGGGAGCATTTCTTGGAGGAGGCTCCCGTCCCTCAGTCTCCAACTCTATCATGCAGTCTCATTCACATAACATCTCCGCTCTCCAGCTCCACTTCCCGCAGCAGGACAAACGAACCTTCAGCTCCTAGAGAACAGACTCTGACCTCCTTCTGATCAGCAATGGGGTTTCACCATCCCCTCAACAAACCTGTCAGCCGGGCTGGACCGGATTTGAAGGAGGAGGGTATCTAACAGGGTGGCTTGTCCTGTGGCTGCCAAGCCTGGGGCTAGGCCAAATTGATGACCAAGTGAGCCCCACCTGAGAGGAAACAAGGGAAAACAGCAGCAAAAGTCCAGAAGCAGAGCGAGCTGTTCAGTAGACGGCCTTGGGCCAAACCCTGGAGTCCAGGGTAGGACTGGCTTCTCTCACCATCCCTAAGGAAGGGGACATAGAAGACCATGGAAACCCAAGAAGGGAGGCCGAGCCTAAATCAGGCTGAGGAAGAACTCCCCACGAGGGTGGAAGACCTTGTTTCTGTTCAAGACATTTTTGGACTTTGTTTGCCTTGAGCACGACCCAGGAAGGAGTGGAGTAAAGGACAGTCACCTGGGTGGAGGGCTGAGTTCCCAGCCAACAAACTGCAAGAGTGAGTATCAGTGGGGTTGCTAGCCCAGCTAGAAAGCGGTGACACGAGGCCTGGCCAGCATCTAGCGGTGAGTGAAATCTGGTACACACCCAAAGTGGTTGTGTCTGGAGCCCTGTGTAGTCTCTTCTGTGGGAAGTTCCCATGGGTCAGTGGGACGGGAATCTCTCCTGCTCCTTTGGTCTCTTTGGGCTTCCCACGAGATGTCTGGTGAACTGCCCTTGGACTCTGGGCCCAGCACCGCTCAGAAATTATTCGCTACCTTCAGAGAGACAGGGCACAGCTCAGCCTGTTGGGTAGGCTGGAGACTCACACTTCACTCGAACACACAACACTGAGGTGCTTTGGGAAGCACAGTCACAAAGAAGAGATTTAAGTGACACTAAGCAAGAGAAAGAGACAAATTTCAAACAGACAAACAAAACGCAACACACTTTGTAGTGACTAAAACTGAATCTTAACAAGTCACAATCTTTGCCTTAGCAGTTTCCAGCCTAACATCTCAGCTTTCCTAACAGACCTTCTTTGATGTCCCTGTAGGGTAGAAAACTTCTCTGTTGAATCTGCTGATTTGATTGCTTCATCTTCTGGTTTCAGACCCTCTGTTCTCCTTCTGGAGTGCCTGGACCCTGATTGTAACATCTCTCTGGCCCAGCCTCTTACCCAGATGTGTGCTGCAGCCAGCCCAGCGCAGGGAGCAGTGGGGACAGATGATCTCCTCCTGTCAGACCAAGCAACAGGGGTCCCATTGAGGCTTAGATGGAAGATCCCAGGCATCTCCTGGAGGTAAGAACCGTCCACTCTTCTGGGCACTTGGGGCTGTTGCAACAAAGAGGGGGCTCCTGTTACATAGCCTATTTGTCATCATGACTTTGTTTTTTATTCTCAGAGGATGCGTCTGGGATCCTGGAGACTGTTTCGTGCAGGAGGTTTGAGCGGGGAGAGATCACTCACTGTCATGACCCATGGGTCATTAACCCGGGTCTGCAGGGTTCATGGGAGCAGCCACACTCCAGCATGCTACCTGGAAGCCTACGAAAAACTGCTTACCTGGGACTGACGAAGTCCAGACCCAGTTTGAGGCTCCATCCCTGAGGCCCATTGGCAGAGTCCCAGAGCAGCTAATCGGCCCCTGGGACCTCCTTAAACCAGCAGCAGGAAGAAGAAGCTGTCTGAACAGCCGAGCTCCTCGCCCCCTCTGGACCGTGTGTTGGCTGTTTCTGCTCCCACTCCCCAGGCTTGATTTCCTGGCATCCTGACTCGGTGTGACCCATCTGATTTGAGGTTCTGAACCCAAATTGGTCTTTTGCTTCTGCTCTTCCAGTGTCCTGACCCAGCTGACTCTCGACTCCTGTCTTGTGAGTGTGGACTCTGCCTCTGACCACTAGGTCTGGCTGCCCATGACCTGGCCATGACACTTGACTTTTCTACAATTCCTCCAATGCCCTTTTCTGCTCTCCAGCTCTGCTCTCCTAGCAAGACACACCGATCCCTTGGCTCCCAGAGTCCTGCTTGCCTGCTAGTCAAGGGCTCAGGGGGAGTGCTTGTCTTGCCCCCTCTCGCACCACAGCTGCTTTTCCTCGGGGAATCTCCGGAGCATAGAGGAGAATCAGTCCTGGCAGCAATTCAGGAAGTCACAGAAGGGACGGTCTGCTCAGCTCCCTCTGCAATGCCGCTGCCCGAGACCATTACGAGTGGGTGCCCAGTGACTGCGCCGGCAGCTCCTTGAGAGACTCCTGGGGGCAGGGTAGTCGTGTTTCACGGTGACCGCGGGAAGCCATGCAAAGAGTGCGGCATTGAGGAGACTCTCCTGCTGTCCCAAAGGGTTTCTGTTCTCCTGCACGATCAAACTGTGGGGCCGGGTTGCAGAATGGGGAAGAGCTGTTTGGTGATGAGTCGGAGGATTCACCATATAGGTGGCAGCAGCTGCAGATCCTGGAGTCCCTGTGGTTGGGTTACCATGCGTCCGGAGTTTCCCGGACATGTCCGGCTTTTGGGGTTTTAAATAGCCCTCCGGGAGGAATTTGTAAAACTCTCAAAAGGTCCGGAATTTCCCTCCCAATGCAGCACTCTGGGGGCGGGAGCTGCGCACTCTGCGGGGGAGCACGGCACTGTGTCTGGCTCCGCACCCCGGACACACTGCTCTGAGCAGCAGGGTACGGGGGCCGGGGGGCTGGAGAAGGGGCATGGGGTCCCAAGGGACAGTCAGGGGACAGGGAGCAGGAGGGGTTGGATGGGCCAGGGGTTCTGGGGGGACCCTGTCAGGGGGTGGGCATATGGAGAGAGGTTGGGGGAGTCAAGGGACAGGGAGCAGGGGGGGTTGGATGGGGAGGAGGTTCAGGGGGGAAGTCAGGGGCAGGGAGCAAGGGGGATTAGATGGGTCGGGCATTCTGCAGGGGCAGTCAGGGGACAGGGAGTGGTTGGATAGGTGTGGGAGACCAGGGGGTCTGTCAGGGGGCGGGGGTGCGGCTAGGGGGTGGGGCAGTCAGGGGACAGGTAGGGGCTGGAGTTCTAGGGGGGCAGTTAGGGTGGGGGGGTCTAAGGAGGGGGCAGTTGGAGACAGGGAGAAGGAAGGCTTAGATAGAGGGCAGGGTCCTGGGAGGGGGCGATCAGGGGACAAGGAGCAGGGGGGGTTGGATGGGTTGGCAGTTCTGTGGGGGGCAGTCACGGGGCAGGAAGTGGGAGGGAGTAGATAGGGGGCAGGGCTACCACTCCCCCTCTTGGAGTGTCCTCTTTTTTGAAAGTTCAAATATGGTAACCCTACCCTATGGGCCCAGCCTCCACTCCTGAGAGTTCAGGCGAACCTCCCCCTGTTCTCAGGGAGTCTTAGGCTTTCGCGGCTGGGCCTGCCTGCCGAGACAGAGGACTCAGTGTTTCCATCAGGCTGCTCAGTTGCCAATGCAGCCACCCAAAGAGGTGAAGAATGGAAGTGAAAGAGCAAAGCTGGACCCTCCGCTGAGCTCCTGCAATCAAGTGAGCCCAGCCTGGGAGAGACGAGGGAAAGCTCCAAGGTGGCTGGTAGCTGCAGGGATCCAGGGGAGGAGAAAAAAATAGTTAATGATGAATCCTCCGGGCTTTGTCTTGTGTGGTGAAGGGTTTCAAATGGGTCTAGTTACTATCACATTCAACTTTACAATCGCTGTGTCTGATTGAAGGGAAGGTCTGGAAAGGTCAGAGGTCACTCGAGGAGCTTCAAGTCTCAGATTCTGTCACCATTGCCTGCTTTGACCAGCTGATCTCAACCCAACACCTCCCTCAGGTGGTCGCAGTGGTGAGCTACCACTGACAGACACAAAACAAAGAAGTCAGAATGGAGTTCTCCCCACTCCTTCTTGCTCTGACTCAGGGGTACAGTCCTTGCTGAGTGCATTCTCCCCCTGCTCTGATTTGGGGTGCCGTCCCTACTTGGTGCAATCCACTGCCCTTCACTTGCACCATGGCTCATTGCAAAATCCCTTCCTTCCCTCCCTCTATCTTTGCAGATTGGGGCTTGCCGTCACTGTCAGGTCAATTGCCCACTAGTGCCTTGCCTAGAGAGTGGGGCACTGTCACTGCAGGATGCACTTGTTTCATGAAGCCGGGAATCTTGTTGCCAGGTGAACCTCCCGGAGGTGGGGAGATGCTGTAGTGCTCGAGGTAGCAAGGGTGGAGTGTTGTGGTTTGCTTCCTTCAGTCAGCCGTGGTGATCTCACACTCCGGGTATGGTGAGGAAAACACACTGCCCTGTGGGATATTTCCCAGGAGGTGTGGCTTGGCTGGCTCCTGGCTCAGGTTGTGTGGCTCTCACAGGCTGGGGTTAGCTCACTGTGGCACACAAGGTACAGTGACTGGCGGCTGGTACCCGGTGTAATCCAGGTGGACTGCAGGTCTCAGTCTCGTGTCACTTTGGGTTTTAAAGAGAGGCAAAGTTGGGACTCTGTGTTGCGGGACATGATGTCACGGGGAAGCGATTTGCTGGAGGATACAGGAGACTGGTGCAAAGCTCCTTCATAATGAAAACCTGTCCTGCAGTATCCAGGGTGTGTGTCGGACCTTGGGCAAACTCCCAGCACTTTCTGCTGTTTCCTTATTCCCACGCAGTCCGTTGCAGGCGTTCTGCCGAGTGAATGACCATACAGCAGTTAAACGGAGCTCGGAGGGGAGCCTTCTTTTAGCAGAGCCCATTGAACAACTTCTGAGCTTGGTTCCTGGGGGCAGCGCTCCCAGCATCTTGGTTCAGGAGGCTGCAATCAGAGGCTGCCTCTGGGGTGTGAGCCTGTAGACAGAGTGGGGACAGACAGACGCCATGTGACTTGGTTGATGGTTGAGCAGAGCAGCCTGCACCAGGTGAGAGGGAAGTTTGATTGCTCCATACACGGGGGGAGGGGTTATTTGTTAAGACTCAGCCCTAATCCATGTCAGGGGGCGGTATCCAGCGTCAGGGAAGGGGTCCCGGCTCAAAGTAACCCTGGAACAAGCATCACGCTCAACAATCGCACAAGGCTTTTATCTAACTCAGGCAAGCCAGGAGCAGACCCAGGTCAAGATCTCTAGCCAGGGGCTCACACGCTCCCTCCCCCCTGGCATAGCATAGCGCAAAACTGCTCTTCCCTTGCCCCGCCTGGCTAGACACACACAGAGCCTCTGTCCCGCGCCAACGGGGGGGCCAGGGAAGGGGAAGGAGCTCTCTCGCCAGCTGCACACTGATGCTGTATGGGATAGGAGCAGGAGGGACGCATTGATTCAGGCTAGGGAGGGTGGCAGTCACTGCAGGGGGCCTTCGCTCCCTCCTCCTCAGCAATTTAAAATTGAGGTTTATTGGCAAGGACCAGCCCACCTCCCAGCAAGCTGTCTTTGGGAGGAACCTAAACCTGTTCACTCCAGGGCAGCTGTCCCAGCATTTCCTGGACAAGGAGCCCTCAGTGCAGGCTCTGTCGGGTCGCATGCATCGGTGGGTGGTTCTCTCTGAGTGCAGCAGCCACTGAAATTCCCTCCTACCCCACCAGGTCTCCCTCTGCACCGGGTAACACCTGGGTCTTCTGCACAATGGCAGGGGTGGGGTGATGGTGAGGGAGGTGGGGCATTAAGATTTTGCTCCAACAGAGGGAAGTGAAGGGAAGTCCAGTGCCCACCCTCCTCCAACCCCTCCGTCCCTGCGCTGAGCCCAGGGTGAGTCCGTGAAGTGCATCTGAACCGACGCTGGACCCAGAGGTAGCCCACCAGGGTGTGCAAAAGCCTAACCAGAATAAAGTGATTGTTAAGGTCTGGAGTCTGCTTAGTTAAGGGGGGCTGGGAGGACCATCACTGCACAGGCTGGATTCCCAGGTTCCCAAGGGCTGCAGCATTAGGATCCATGGCTGTAAAGTGGAGAGCCTGAGTTTACATATGGCCACTGCTCCCTCACTCAGCAGAAATACCAGATGTGAGTCAGACCAATTTGATTGGAAAGTTTCGGATGTCAGAATTGCCCAATTCTCCTGGGCTGCCTGCCAGTTTCAGGCTTAGAACTGCAGCCAAGAACTCAGAGATCATTGGCACGGCTGGGTTGGCTCAGAGCACAGGCCCTCACTCGCAGGGAGGCGGGCCGGGGAAGGGGAAGGAGCTCTCTCGCCAGCTGCACACAGGACACTGATGCTGTATGTGATAGGAGCAGGAGGGACGCATTGATTCAGGCTAGGGAGGGTGGCAGTCACTGCAGGGGGCTTTCGCTCCCTCCTCAACTACTCAAAATTGAGTTTCATTGGCAAGGACCAACCCACCGCTCCGTCCCTGGGGAGAGAATCCGACCCTGGCTCCAGGTCTGGGACAGAGACACCCGGCTCAGCCTCTGTCCCTGAGGTGGGGTGTGGGGTGGGGAATATTCCACTGTGGACCCTGAGATCAGCTTCTCCAGCCTCAGACAGCACCATCTCTATGACCCTGGAGATTGCTTTGGGTCTCAACTCTGTGAAACCTCTGCACTGGCAAACCATAGAGAGCATTCGGTGAGCGAGGTAGAGAAACGGATCTCATTGCCCCAGGCATTGTGCAGCCTGTTTGCCACTGTCCTGTATGATCCAGGAGGACTCTGGGGATCCTGGGTCAGACTGTGTCACTCAGACGTGGGGGGAGCAGCCCACTGGGTATGAAGAAATGGGCTTCTCTAGCCACAGTCATCCTAGCCCCTATGGCGTGGAGCACTCCCATCTACCCAGCCTTCTGGCTCATCTCTATGACCTGGGACGACTCCTGTCCACCCAACCTTTGAGCTCTATGACCTCTGGAAGCCCGTCCCCCCTTCCTCCTTGCAGCACCAGGAAGGGGAAGGGGAGGGGAGGAAGAACCCCTGGAGCCGCAGGAGTAGGGGTGGGGCCCTGAGGGGAGACGTGGGGGCCTCCACCTTCTCCCCAAACACTAATTAATTTATTCTGTGTCCCTGTCACCCCACATCTGCCTGTCCCGCAGTGCAGCTGTAAATTCGTAACCAGAACATATGGTAAAAACATCCACAAATTAGTGTTTCTATAACAAAGGCTGGTATTTCCCCTTCCTACCAGGACCATCATATGACAACGCTGAATACAATCTTTGCAGTTTCACACTCACCGCACCAGCTGCAGTACAAAGGGGGCATTCACCCGCTGATTAAAGTCATTAGAGGTAAAATCCTGAGCACAGATGGACCTGGACACTCAGATGAGACAATTTATTGCTGAGGGTAAAAGTTGAAAGACTTCACTAACACGGTAACTTCTGGACCAACTTTGTCTCCTAGGGAGCCTGTAACTACTGAGGAGTTTCTAGCTCATTCTAGCACAGTTTTCAGTCTAAGTCTTTTGCAGACCCCTTAGACATTGTCTGTGGACCCAGGCCCTCTCAGAGGTCCAGAGAGGCCCAGGCCACTTCCAGCTTTTGAAGCTCCTAGCCATAATAAAAATAAAAAATGACGCACATGAAAACAAAATAAGGCACCAAAAAAAAAAAAAAAAGTGAGACATAATTTGAATATTTCTTTATTTAACAAATGCTTTTCGAGCCTTTTTCTGTGCAAATACACTAATTAGTGAGGAAAAATCTTTCTAGCTTTCGTGCAATGTCACAGTTGATATTAAGCATGGCGAGCCCATTCAAACGCTCTTGTCCCTTAGTTGAACAGTGATAGTTCTTTACCGGCTTCAACACGTTGAAGATGAGCTCACCTGAAACCACCGATGCAGGCAAACTGACAAAAATACGCAATGCAATCATAATATTAGGAAACACCCCAAAGAGTCAAAGTTCGAGTATTTCTTGAAGCAATTCCTTTGGCTTGCAATCCGGTTTAAAGTTCGTGGAATATATTCATTTGAGGAAGACGACCTCGTCACTGAGATCTTTTGAGATTTCTTTGTTGTCCTGTTGCTGAAATAGTTCAGCTGCAGAAAGTAGATCTTCATTATTCAGTCTGTTGAACTGCCAAAGAAACCCAAAAAGGGTACAAATTAGGGCATGTCTACACTACGAAATTAGGTCAATTTTATAGACGTCGATCTTTAATAAGTGATTTTATACAGTCAATCGTGCATAGCCATAGCACGGCAAGCACGGAGTCCATTCAGCTGCGCACTGCTGTTGTGAGCATTGTAAACACCTCGCACATTATCTTGCAGTATGTGCAAAGCCTAGCTAGGAGCCGCCAGCATGAGGAAGATTGTGATGAGGACATGGACACCGACGTTCCTGAAAGCATGGAATGTGGCAATTGGGATCTCATGGCGGCATTGGGGCATGTTGATACAGTGGAACGCCAATTCTGGGCCCGGCAAACAAGTACAGACTGGTGGGACCGCATAGTGTTGCAGGTATGGGATGATTCCCAGTGGCTGTGAAACTTTCGCATGCATAAGGCCACTTTCATGGAACTTTGTGAGTTGCTTTGCCCTGCCCTGAAGTGCAGGAATACCAAGATTCCTGACAGTTGAGAAGCAAGTGGCGATAGCCCTGTGGAAGCTTGCAACGCCTGACTGCTACCAGTCAGTCGGGAATCAATTCGGAGTGGGCAAATCTACCGTGGGGGCTGCTGTGATCCAAGTAGCCACAGCAATCAAGAAGGGTAAGTGCTAAGAAGGGTAGTGACTCTGGGAAATGTACAGGTCATAGTGGATGGCTTTGCTTCAGTGGGGTTCCCTAACTGTGGTGGGGCAATAGACAGAACGCATATCCCTATCTTGGCACTGGACCACCTTGCCAAAGAGTACATAAACCACAAGGGGTACTTTTGAATGGTGTTGCAAGCACTGGTGGATCACAAGGGTCGTCCCACTGACATTAACATGGGATGGTTGGGAAAGGTGCATGATGCTTTCATCTTTTGGCACTCCAGGCTGTTTGGAAAGCTGCAAGAAGGGACTTTCTTCCCAGACCAGAAAATTACCATTGGGGATGTTGAAATGCCAATAGTTATCCTTGGGGACCCAGTCTAGCCCTTGCTCCCATGGCTCATGAAGGTGTACACAGGCAGCCTGGACAGCAGGAAGGAGCAGTTCAACTATAGGCTGAGCAAGTGTGGAATAGTGGTAGAATGTGCCTTTGGGCATTTAAAAGGGCGCTGTCGCAGTTTGCTGAGTAGGTTAGACCTCAGCACAACCAATATTCCTGTTGTTATTGCTGCTTGCTGTGTGCTCCATAATATCTGAGAGAGAAAGGGGGAGACGTTTATGGCGGGGTGGGAGGTTGAGGCAAATCGCCTGGAGGCCAATTTTGAACAGCCAGAAACCAGGGCAATTAGAAGAGCACCGAGGTGTGCTGCGCATCAGAGAGGCTTTGAAAAGCAGTTTCATGACTGACCAGGCTACAGTGTGACAGTAGTGTGTGTTTGTCCTCGATGCAAAGCCGCCCCCCTTTGGTGAATGTACATCCCTGTAAGACAATCCCTCTCTTGCCCTTCGACCCCAGCTGGCACAGAAAATAAAGTCCCTATTGTTCTGAATCCATTCATTCTTTATTTATTAAAAAACACTTGAGATCACTGACAATGCTGACTAGTAAAAGGTTGCCTGGGTGTAACAAAGGGTTTGATAACGGAGTGAGGTGGGGGAGGAAGGACAAGGCCACACTGCTTATTATAGCCACACTACAAATCAAAGCTGTTTGAATGACAGCCTTCTGTTGCTTGGGCCATCCCCTGGAGTTGAGTGGCATGGTGCCCGGAGCCTCCTCCCCCCCGCGTTCTTGGGCATCTGGGTGAGGAGGATATGGAACTTGGTGAGGAGGGCAGGCAGTTATACAACATGACATCAGAATGCATTCAAATTTGGACATGGGCTTCTGAATAGACTGAAGTTCAAGTCGAGCCTGTGCAGTGAGATTGAGAGATTCAAGCTCATTTAAAGCCTTTCTTACTGAATTCAAATCTGCGCAACTGGTTGAACACCATCAATCCATGCAGACCATCTAGTATTGGACATCCCATGCAGTGAAACAGGAAGATATTGCTTCAGAATTTCCCACCTTTGTGGACTGCCACTGAAGAGATTGTACATTTGCTGAACAGTTCCAAAGTAAGTAATTGCTTCCTTGCATGATTCAGCACAGTCAACACCTACAAGGTTTAGTGTGTGGTTTCCACAGCTGGAGAAAATGCAGTTTGAATTATGCTCAAACAGAACTGATGTACACCTTTCATGGTGTCAAGTATCAGGGGGTAGCCATGTTAGTCTGTATCCACAAAAACAACGCTGAGTCTGGTGGCACCTTAAAGACTAACAGATTTATTTGGGCATAAGCTTTCGTGGGTAAAAACCCCAATTCTTCAGATGCATGGGCAAATAAATCTGTTAGTCTTTAAGGTGCCACCAGATTCCTCGTTGTTTTTGTACACCTTTGTACTTTCCAGCCATATTAGATCCATTGTCATAGGCTTGACCAATGCAGACTTGAAAATCTAACTTAAAACCTTCTAGAATTGCTAGTACTCGAGGAGCAATTTCTTTTCCAGTTTTTCTCGTGAAATTATCAAACAAAATAAACCTTTCTTCAATTGAAAATGTTGAGCTGTCTACAAACTTAACATATCGAATAACCATAATAATCTGTTCCTTGTGAGAATAATCTGGAGTGGCATCAACAATGATTGAAAAACACTTGGCATTTCGAATCTCATCAAGAATTGTTGTTTGTACGAATGATCCACATAGCTCAATAAACTCATTTTGTATGCGTGTGGAGAGATAATGGGCTTGCATGTGCTTTTGACTCTCTTCAGATTCTCAAACACATTTAACATGCTCTGATAAAAGTGGGTCATATGTGCTGAGGAGCTCAGCTATGCCTAGAAAGTTTCCATTTGCACGATCACCAATACGTTGACTAGAACCAAAGAACGCCAATCCCTGCTCAGAAAGAAAAAGGATGACATTCAGGATCCGCTTAAGAAGTTTTTTCCAGTTATTAGCTTCTGTAGAGCATTCAGTCAAGAGTAAATACTCAACGAAGGAATAGTAATTAAGAACACAAAATGAAACAGTCAGATGAGTTTTGATTCAGTGATAAGGATAATAACCTAAGCACACAAGGTATAATATAACAGGCTGAGCTGAAGACAAAGGGACGGCATATATATCATAAACACAGACACGGATACAGACAGAGGGATAATGTCCAAAAATTTCAAATGTGTGTCCTCATGAAACTCTCTAGAAGATTGTCCTCACAAATTTTCACCTTGAATCTGGGCCTATAGACTACGAAAACCTATGATGATGGCCAAGGTACCAAGCTAGGGCTCAACCAACCAACCAACCAACCAGTCACCTCTTTTAGCTACCATAGGAAGATAATAATGAGGAATTCTCACACATAAATAATTCCTTAGTCAACTAGACGTAAAACTATAAAGACACTAAAATGTAACAATTCTCTACCTTTCAACATGCAATTGATCCAGCACCAGTCACTAGTAGTGGTTTGTTTATATAATCAGCTGATCTGAGAGGACACCTTCATCATGTTAACAAAAAAAATTATGTCTTTTACCAAATCACACCTCTTATTTGTTTAAGTTTGCAGCTCTAAGCTGAGAGAGTGTCACAGTTTTGTCCGATAGGGATGCGCATAAAAACAAGTTGCAAAATTTATCAAATGCCAAAAAATTAACAAGTGTCTAAATTTGAGGCCCCCTTTGAGCTTGAGGCCCAGGCCAAATTGGCCCGGTGCGGACCCTGAAAACCACTGCCATAAACTATTATTCTTGTCTACTATGTATTAACTACTATTAGCTTAATTAAACTCACTTTATAGGTAACAGCTTATATTTATGAACTAACAGAATTTTGAATTAGAAAATCCAGTGCACTAGAAGAAACTCTGACTGATACACGTTCACTCTGCAGTTTCACAGTTTTCAGCCTCTGTCAGCCCAGAGTTTGGAGGATGTTTAGTTATATCTTGAGGAATCCTTTTATGTAATCTTTGTTTACTGTTTTGAGCTCCAGCTTCAATAAAGCCACATATTCCTCAGTGTGATATCTTGGTTTCTTGACTGAACAATTATCCCTCTGCTCCTCTGGTTTACAGTCCCTTTGTACTCTGAAAAAAGAAAAGGAGGACTTGTGGCACCTTAGAGACTAACAAATTTATTTGAGCATAAGCTTTCGTGAGCTACAGCTCACTTCATCGGATGCATTCAGTGGAAAATGCATTCATGCATCCGATGAAGTGAGCTGTAGCTCACGAAAGCTTATGCTCAAATAAATTTGTTAGTCTCTAAGGTGCCACACGTACTCCTTTTCTTTTTGCGAATACAGACTAACACAGCTGCTACTCTGAAACCTGTCTTTGTACTCTGACAATTTCTCCATTCCTGTCATTCTCCTTGCATGCCTGAGGGTGCTGTCCAGAGATGTTGTTTTACAGTCCTTACTATTTTCTTATTGTCACTACAGCTCACACCCTGCTTATTTCTTAAGTCAGTTTCTCTTTAATTACAGTTTATCTTTTATTACAGCTTATGTCCTTCACTTTTCACTCTTGTGAAAGACTGCTTTGTAGCTTCATGATCCTGGGATTTTGTGAGCGTGTGTGTGTGTGTGTGTGTGCGCATCCCTACAGAGGGCCCGAAAAATCCTCTCCCTAGAAAAGGGCAATATGTTCCTCTTCACATTCTAAATTTTTAATTAATGAATTTCTAGTTTTTGTGGCTGTGATTAAAAATCTTCCCAATGTGAACTGAATGTATCCAACGCAGAGCTCTCTGTCTGAGTCTGCAGTTTTTTGTGTCATAGTTTCATTCTTTTTGTTCTCCCCACCCGTCTCTGTCAATGTGGTTCTGAGCAGAACTGGGCAAATGCCAGATCTTTCTCTCTGGCTAGATATAAAAAAAAAAAAAATGGCCTGAACCGAAAATTATTTTTATAACATTTTCAGCAAATCACAAAATTGATCTTTTCTTGGTCAAACAAAATGTTTCATTTTGACAAAATCAAAATGTTTTGTTTCAGTTTTAACCATTTCCTTAAAAATATATATAATTATATAAAAAGAAGGAATTTTTCAAACAAAAAGTAATTTGAACTTTAAAATCCTGGAAAAAAAATTATAACAAGAAAATCTTTTGATTTTTCATTTATTTCTTTTTGTAACAAAACAAATGGGTGATGTTACCAGGAATTCATGAAATGTTTCAGTATTGACAAAGCTGCATTTGCCCTGGAAAAAAATTTTTGTGCTCAAAATGCCACCTAGTACTGAGTCCTACCTCCTGCTGCTTTGGATCTGCATCTCTGAGGCCATCGATAACGCACTAACAGAACCATGTCAGACGCGAGAACATCCCTTTACGAGATTCTGGAGCCAAATGGAAAGGTGTGAGAAAATCCTCTCTCTAGTAACCACAGGATATTGTTCAGTGTCAGATGACTTAGAATTTACAAAGAAATTCTCCCTCCTGCACACTCAGCTCTCCATGAAAGAGCCATAGGCTCCATCCATGTCCCTGATCACCCCTTTCCCTCATTTTTTTACAGCGAAATACACAAACCGAGAGACAGAAGATTGTATCTGAATTTCAGCAACTGCGGCGGTTCCTGGAGGAACAAGAGCGACTCCTGCTGGCCCAGCTGGAGAAGCTGGATGAGGAGATAGTGAAGATACAAAAAGAAAATATCACCAAACTCTCGGAGGAGATTTCCCATCTCAGTGAGATGGAGGGGAAGTATCAGAAGCCAGCAAATGAATTCCTGCAGGTGAGAGTGAGTTAGAAATACTCCAGATCCCACCATAGGGACAGGACTGCTCCTAAAACATGGGCAGGGGAGTGCATCAGTCAGAGATCACAGTGTAACTCAGTGTGTATATTCCTGAAATGTGAATGACTATTGTTCTTTGCAGCCTCACGGACACATTGATATTAGAGATGGAAAAGGCCCATTAGCTCAGGGAGTCCATGGCCCTCAAGCCACAGCAGGACCTCTTTTCCCCATACTTGCTAAATCCCTTCTTTGGAATTAAAGTGTATGTCAGGTGGGACTGAAATTCTCTCTCTATTTCTCTCCTCTAGGATGTCAGAAGCACCTTGAGCAGGTATGTGGCTCTCTCACTCCCCCTCACACTTCGCAAAGCTGGGAAAGAACTTGGAGATGATGTTAGCACCACATCTCCCCAGGGCTCTACAGCAAAATGTGTGGGGAAGGTCACATTTTGCATACAAATCTCTCTGATAACTTCATGCTGAGGTTCTCACCCTTGTACAGAAGACTCTGGAATTTCCCATTCAGTGGGAAAGACTGACCTAAGACTAGCTTTCTCCTTCCCCACAGCCAGAGATGTCACATTTCTGGGGGTCTGGCTGCCTCAGGTTTGCAGGGATGGAATATGGGCCTTTCACTGTTGGGACATTAGGTACCATTCGCCCAGGGCAGCAGTGATCAAGAGTCTTTCCCACCAGCGGACTGTTTGGAGACCTGTGTGGAATGAGCTGGGAATGGGGGAGTTGGTGTCTCAGTCTGGTTCCTACTGGACAGATTTCTACAGCACTTAAAATGGGAACTTTATGTCCATCAGAGCATGAAGGCCATGGAGAGAATTGTCCATGGAGACTCAATTCCCCTTTTATCCCCAGAGCTGGGGCATAGGCGGGTGACAGCGATTTTTCCTATGAAGCTCCGACTACCCCTTACGTTGTCTGACATATAATACACATTCAGATTATATATTTATTAGTTCTTTTCCAATAATCTTTGAGTGTTATTAAGTATCTTATATAACTCATAAAATACACATACATGAACTTTCTAATTGGCAGGGCTTTTGCTATCCAAGCTATTTTCATCTTATTGTTCTCTTTTCTGATTGGACTCTTACCATTGATTATGCTTAGCTCACTTCGACCCTTGTCTCCGCATAGGGATATTAGGACTTTGATAACTGCTCCTTGGCACTACATTTTGGATGTCTGCTGTCTTAAACTGCATTGTGTGGTGAAAACATCTCTTTGTCCCACATAGCGACTTAGGAACATGTCACTTAATAACAAGGTCTTTTAAGGCAACATTTCACTTATGTCAAGCAAATGGCTCACCAGGCCAAAGCCAAGTCAGTCAGTACAAATGCACAATCTCCGTCTATGCAAACTGCTGTATAAGAAATGACCCTTGTACCAATTTTCAATACTGAACATAACTAGTGGAAAGCAGACAAATGGAGCAGATGTAGCAGGGGCCCAGACATAAGGATGCCTCCCATTGATTCATGACTTACTAAAGTTTACAACCATAAGGCCAAAGTTTAGGGGAAATGGCCTAATTTGGGGCACCTCCGTTTCTCTCTCCCAACTAGAGAGCTGCAGGGCAGGTGCTCCAGAGCTGTGTAGCATCCACAGCTGCAGGTGGAGTCAGTGGAGCTGCAGGTGCCCAACCCCTCTGAGAACCAGGCCCCAGGGGCCTAAAAGTCAGGATTGTAAATTAAAGGCCACTTGTTAAAGCTGGACCCAGCCCATCACTGGGCTCTGGTCAAGTACAGCAGCTAGTCTGGGCACATGGGCTGTGGGGAAGGAGAAAGCCCCTCCCCCACGGTGACGGATCCCTCCCGCACAGCAGCCTCTTGTGTCTCCTCCCCAGCAGCTGCAGGCACAAGGCGGGTTCCTGAGAGGGCTGGGAATGGGGTGGGGGTGGTGAGGGCGGGTGGAAGAGGCAGGGGAGTGGAGCAGGGACAGAGGGACATGGGACGTGTAAAGCTGGGTCTCTGACACTCTGCACGCTAGGCAAGACCCATGGGGCCCATTGTCAGAGGGAGGTAGCTCTGGCTGGCTTCAGAACTTCCTCAGCCTCTGCCAAGGTCTGCACCGGCCCCTCCAGCCACTGAATAGCAGAGTCACAAATGGCCCCTCCCCTCTCTCCTTTTGCTGGTACAGGGGTGAATCTGGCCCATGGAGCCAACCTTCCCCCTGCCTCAATGTCCACATGGATAAAATGATTTTATTATTATTCCTATTTTTGCCTATGGAGGACGAGGGCCCCATCATGCTGCTCTCTGTAAAGATGCTGAGTAAACAGACCCCACAGCTCACAGTTAGAGCCAGGACTTCGCAAACTCTCAACATCCTTTAGCATTGACCAAAGTGGGTAAAGTTACTTTTATGCCAAAGTCTTTGCATGATCTCGGTCTAGGTTACAACAAAATGCAGTAACTGAATGAGAGAAACCAACTGGAGTCTGAAGGGTGGGAGGGGATGATGAGGGAAAATTAAATCTCTTAGAGATTATATGTCCTGGGATGGTTGTGAGACTTCCATTTCTGTGAGATGCCTGAATGAGACAGGAAAGAGAAAGTTTCAGATTAGTTTATATTAAACACCTGAGTGTGTCTCTGGGCCTCTCGGTCTGTTTCTCTGTAAGGATGAAAACACAGTTGTAGGAGTTCAGAGTGGTCATGCTGTTATAAATATGAAAGCCTGATATCCTGTCTCTTTTCTTCTTTCCCCCTCTAGACACTCTGCCATCTGCACTGGAGATGTGGGTTGCAGCCTGGGGCTGTGGGTCGGCGCCCTGGACCAGCACCCACTGGAGCCCAGGGTCAGTGCTCGCAGTTGTGTGGCAAGGCCGGGGATCAGCACCCACTGCTATGCAGCCAGGGGTCAGCACCCCAGAGCCAGCACCGCCTGCTGTGCGACTGGGGCTGCGGGTTGACACCCAGGCTTAGCGCTTGTGGTCTGCGCCTGCTGCCGCACAGCTGGAGCTAGGAGCCAGTGTCCTGGGCCAGCACCTGCTGGAGCCTGGGGTTGGTGCCCACTGCTGCATTCCCAGGGCTGGGGATCTGCACCTGAGGCTGGCGACTGGGGCTGGGGATCAGCGCCCATGGCCAGCACCTGCTGGAACCCACATCAACATCTAGCAGCTGTGCCCAGGGTCAGCGGCCAGGGCTGGGGGTCGGAGTGCATGGCCAGCAGTTGTGTTCTGGTGATGAAAGTTCCCTCTCAGCTCCTTTTAAGCCTGACATTTACTTAAGGTAAATTAAACATATAAAACATTCTTCTTGTCTATTTCCCTTTAATTTCCCAGCTGTGATTTTTGACGGTAGACATAGGATATTTCCCCCTAAATTGGCTGTGTCAATCCAGCACCAGTGGGGATATCTGTGTATGTGACTAGGATGGTAGCCTGCACCCTACTGTAGTATGTTGCTCTCCAGCCTGCACTTTGGGCCATGTGCTTTATATAAACATGTATGTCAGGAATTGGCCAGCTGTGCTCGGGAGAGAGCTGGTTGGGTCACTTTACTTCTCACCTTCCAAACCTGCCCATGTGTGACACCAGCCATCAAACTGTGTGACACATGTTTGAAATTTGGAATACCTGGATTTTATGGCACATCGCTTGACAATCAACAGATTATCACAATAATTAAAACCATTATAATCAAATCAACTATTGAAAAACAAAAACTAAAATGTATGTCAAATGGAACCACTCAATCCCCACTCCCACAGCAGCAGGGTTTATAGTATGGCCTCCCCAGTCAGGGCCGGCTTTAGGGAAAATGGCACACTGGCAAACTTGTATTTGGTGCCCCACTTTGCCCCTGGCCCCTCATGGGCTCCCCACCCTCCCTTCCCCCAAGCCATGCACTGTGCCCCCTTCACCCTAATCCCTGCACCTCTCTCCTGCACCCCTAACCCCTGCACTCCCCTCCTGTGCCCCTAACCCCTACACTGTGTCCCCTTCACTCCTACCCCCTGCACCTCCCTCCTGAGCCCCACCTCTGCCCCCTGCCATGGCAGTGCTGTAACATGGTCAGCGTGGTCATGCTTTATCGCCAGGGGGGAGCTCTCCCGGCGATGAAAAATAACCACCCCAAATGAGGGGTGGTAGCTTTGTCGCGGGGATCGCGGCTCCTGGTTGTTACCCGAAATTGGGCCAGCTAGTAAGCTTAGGGAGGACTAATGACCCACCAGAGTTTGGTGGAAAGCAGCATGTTTATTATACTGATAGCTAAGCTCAAAAGAAGGTGGGTGGGGGTGGTCACACTCGCATACTCATGCTTCCAGGACAGGCACAGCACTGGAGAGGTCAGGATTCTTCAGGGTAAGCGTATGAAGGTCAGTCTTCCCAAGGCACGATGGCCTGCAACGCGGGGAACCACTGGCCAGGCAGTCCCGCCAAAGGGCCTTCACAGGGAGGTACAAGCTTGTGAGTGCACTCCTGAGCAGGTGGCCCCTTCCCCTTTTAAGGACCTGCTCCTCATGGCCTGCGACTAGAGATGACGTGGCTGCGTCTGGTTGGTCACACTCCACCTCGGGCAGTGTCCATGCAGTGTGGGGGGGTGTGATCGCTGCCTAATTAGAGTCCCAGACACCTTGTCTACCTGGGAGCTCTTCTGATCTTCCAGCTGTTTAATCAGCCCGTTCATCCCACAAGCATTCCAGGAGGGGGAAAGCCACTTCACAGGTATTCAAAGAGGGAGAGGAGACAAAATGGGGGGAAAGTGTCACAGACCTTTTGAGCATACAGGTTATACAGAGCATAGTCATACAGAGCACACAGATCACGGCTGTCCTACAACACCGGTGATAAACGCTGTGTATACTGGCGCTTTTCAGCGCTAAAACTCTTGTCGCTCAGGGGGGTGTTTTTCCATTTATGGCTGGTCTAAACTGCCAAGTTTTTCCGCCAATAGCCAGCTGTTGGTGCTGACACAGCAGAGGTGCACACACTGGAAAGTCACTTTCTGCCACGAAACGCCTCAGTTGCAGCGCTGTAAGAAAACCACCTCCAGAGAAGGATAAGGCTTTTTGCACAAAGGTTTTATTGCCAAAGTGCCAGTGTAAACACGTTGTAATCGGCCTCCAGAGGTGTCCCAGAAGGCCTGCAGTGACCGCTTTGCTCACTGTTTTGAACTCAGCAGCCCTGCAGGCATGTGCCCCTCTCCTTTCAAAGCTGGGAAACAAAAGACCAGATCACTAACGTGGAATGCTCCTGCTGTGTCCCACAATAGGAACACAGAGGCAGGCAGGCAGGGGTGGATGTGCGTATGTGTGTGAGAGAGAGACACTCTGTTCTGCACAGAGCCAGGGAGGGAGGCGAGGGCTGATGCCGGAGTTTCCTCCTCCCCCTGCATCAGGACAGGTTGCTTCCAGCGGCTGTCTGAACTTAAGAGATAGCATGCCCACAGTCACCTCTCCCAACACACACTGTCTCTCCCCCCCCTCCCTCCCCCATACACACATGCTCCCTGTCACACACTCTCCCCCGCAACACTTCAGTTGAAAAGTGGCTGGCAATCTAGTAGGATGCTCATGGAACAATGGGATTGAGAAACCTGCACCATGTGATGCTGTACCTGCCCCATGAGGCATTGCAAACCCTTCCCAAAGTATCCTGCGGCCAGTTGTACGGTGAGATAGTTACCACAGTGCCCTGCTCTCTGTGTCGGTCCATGAGCTGCTGGTGTGGATGCGCTCCAGCGACACAAGGAGCTAGTGTGGACATGCAACAGCAGTTTAATTAAAGTTTGGCAGCGTAGACAGAGCCTTAGTTTTATCTCAATCAGTTGGGGGGGAAAGCAGAAATTGGTTAAGGGGAATAATCACAAGTAAATCAAAATTAGTTGTTGTCAAGGCTGATTCCCCACTCTGGCAATTCGAGTGCAGAAGGTGGGGACCTGCAAGTATTCTAAAAATTAATACTGGCCACTCCAGGCTTATATTAGACTCCCAAGGTTACAGCTTTTCTCTGACCTTGGATGGGTAGATGCTGCCACCACCCAAGTGCAGAACCCCTTTGAGAGCCCGGGAAGGCACACTTGGGAATTCCTTCCTGTGGGGTACCCTCAAGCCCTTTCACCCCACTCCGGAGAAGAGCTGAGTAAGAAAAAAAGAAAAAAAAAGAAAAAGGGAAATCAGCTGTTGCCACCAGCTAATTAAACACCATGTGCACAAACCTCCTAGGACACCAAAAATCCAACGCTGTTCTTAAAAAAGGTAAATTTTATTAATTAAAAAAAAAAAAGAAAGAAAATACATCTGGGAACTCAGGCTATTGCTAGCTTTCAAAAGAGCAACTATGAGGATTAAGCACCAAGAATAGCTTTCTTGAGGTCCAGTTTAAAGGTTACAAGCAAAACAAAAGCACCTGGGGTTAGCACAGAAGAATCCACAATCCATAAAGAAATAAAAGGGATAAATCGAATCGCGCCTTCCTAGACGTTGCCTGATCCACTTACATATCTGGGGTTTCAAACGAGATTAATCTAGCCCTGACCGGAAGAGCACGCCCAGCACCGCCAAATGTCAGGCGGACCGCGTCCATGCCCAGCCGCCGCACGTGGTCCAGCTCTTCGTGCATGTGGCAACGCCACACCGGGCCATCCCTTTCAAGGGGGCCCTTTGACTGCCCTGCCCTGGGGCCCCAAATTGCTGTTGGCAGGCCTGCCCAGGGATTGTGCAGCCTATTTGCCACTGTCCTCTATGATCCAGGAGGACTCTGGGGACCCTGAGTCAGATCGGGTTGCAAATTCTCGTTGGACGTATTCCTGGAGGTTTCATCACATGACATAATCTTTAATGAAAGATTAATCCTTAATTCCGGGAGACTCCAGGACAATCCTGGAGGGTTGGCAACCTTAGGGAGAGACGGTGTCACTGAGATGTGGGGGGGAACAGCCCTCGGGAATGAAAAAATGTGCTTCTCTAGGCACAGTGATCCTAATTGGTATGACCGGGAGGATTCCCTTCTACTCAGCATTCTGGCTCATCTCTATGCCCCTGGAGGACCCCTGTCTACCCACTCCCCAATACCTCATCTATATGGCCCCTAGAAGTTCCTCACTCTCCCTCCCTGCAGCACTAGTGATGGGAGGTGGTGGTGGGGAAGAACCCCTGGAGCTCTAGGAGGAGCAGAGGGGCCCTGAGGGGCAGAGGTGGGGGCTGGTTAGGGGGTAGAACTAATAGCCGGGCTGGGGACAGTCAGAGGTGGGGGTGGCAGGGACACAGAATTAATTAGTTGGGATTTGGGGAGAAGCTGGAGGCTCCACACCAGCTGGGAGCCTGGGAGAGGGAGACCCAGGGACTAGGGAGTGTGACCTACAGGCCACCAGGGAAGGGATGCTGCGGAGGGAAGGAGTTGGGGGTGCAGAGATGTCACCTGGATGAAGAAGAGGTGGCTGTGTGGAGGGGAGAGTCAGGGACTGGGCAGGTTTAACCAGGGAGAGAAATGAAATGGGAAAAGGTGAAAATAAAGTAATGCAAGAGTAAGGAGAGAAGCCTGGGGAAAGTGGGGAAGCTGAAATCTAAAGAGTGAAAGCAAAACCATCCTGAGAAGGGAAACATTTAATGGGCACCGAGAGGGTAGGGGATAAATTCAGCAGAGACAACTGAGCACCTGGAGCTGCCTTGTGTTGACCTAACCCTGTGGTGTAGACCAGACCTTCATTTCAAAAGATATCTCACAGGGCAGACTTTGCACAACTTTTATCATAATCTTGTAAAAGGGGAGAACACAGGCGTACAGACCGTCACACAGACCAATCAGAAAGGAAAATAACATGAAAAATATCTTGGACAGCAAAAGCCCTGACAATAAAAAAGTTCATGCATGTGAATTGTATGAGTTATAGAAGATAAAAATATTAAACAACACTCAAAGGTGATTGGAAAAGAATTAATAAATATGTGATTTGGATGTGTATAATATGTCAGACATTGTAAGGGGTAATAAGAGCTTCATAGGAGAAATCCCCCGTGACCCCCCTATGCCCCAGGAGAAGGGAACTGGCCAGCACTTCTTTCTATATGCAATGGCAAGTATCAAATATCCCGATGGTTGGTGATGGGGTATTAGACAGGGAAGCTCTGAGTTATAGAGAATTAGTTGCCGAGTGTCTGGCTGTTGGGTCTTGCCAAAATGCCCACTGTCCAACTGACCACCATATTTGGGGTCTTGAAGGAATTTCCCCCATGTCAGATTGGCAGAGAGCCTGGGGTTTTTCTGCCTTCCTCTGTGGTATGGGGCACAGATCACTTGCAGATTTAAACTAGGGTAAATTGTGGTTTCTCTGTAAGTTGAAGTCTTTAAATCATGATTTGAAGACTTTGGTAACTCAGCCAGAGTTTAGGGGTGAATTGCAGGAGTGGGTGGGCGAGGTTCTGGGGCCTGCAATGTGCAGGAGGTCAGAGTAGATGATCATGATGGTCCCTTCTGGCCTTAAAGTCTATGAGTCTAAAGTGTTTAAATAAGGAGCGGAGCCTTTCTAAAAGATTTGCTGTAGCCAGAGGTGAAAGTAAGCCGGTACGGTGTACCAGCAAGAGCCAATATGCTGTGCCGGACTGGCTTCCCCGGCGGTGATTTAAAGGGCCAGGGCTCTAGCCACTGCGGGGAGCCCTAGTCCCTTTAAATCACCGCGGGAGCCCTGTCGCCGCTACCCCGAGCAGCGGCCTAAGCCCCTGGTCCTTTAAGTCACCATTGGAGCCCGGCTGCAGGAGCCCCAGAGCTCTGGCAGCTGGGCTCAGGAGGGGATTTAAAGGGTCCGGTGCACCGGCCACTGCGGGGAGCTCCGGGCCCTTTAAATCACCGCTGGGGCCCTGCTGCCGCTACCCCGAGCGGCCGCAGGGCTCCAGCTGCTGTGGCGAGCCCCGGGCACTTTAAAGCGCCGCCGGAGCTGCTTCTTGGCAGTACGTTGTGGGTGTCTGTTGTCTCTAAGCACATTGTGTGACCAAAACATCTTGTCCCACATAGGATCTTATGAACACATCACTTAATAACACGGCAACTTAAGGAAACATTTCTCTTATGTCAAGCAAACTGCTAACCAGGCCCCGTCACTCAGTATAAATGCACAATCTCAGTCTGTCAAAACTGCTGCATAAGAAATTACCCTTATACCAACCTTCTCCCTGCCTCAATGTCCACATGGATAAAAGGATTTTATTATTATTCCTATTTCTGCCTTTGGAGGATGAGGGCCCCATCTGCTGCTCTCTGTAGAGATGCTGAGTAAACAGACCCCACAGCTCACAATTAGAGCCAGGACTTCGCAACCTCTCAACACCCCATTAGCATCAAAGGGACTAAAGTGGGTAAAGTTACTTTTATGTCAAAGTCTTTGCATGATCTGGGTCTAGATTATGACAAAAGCCAGCAAGTGAATGGGAGAAACCAACTGGAGTCTGAAGGGTGGGAGGAGATGAGGGAAAATTAAATCTCTCTTAGAGATTGTCTGTCCTGGGATGGTTGTGAGGCTTCATGGATATTAGTTCCATTTCTGGGAGATGCTTGAGAGAGGAAATAGAAGGTTTCAGACCTTTTTATATTAAATACCTGAGCGTGTCTCTGGGCCTCTCGGTCTGTTTCGCTGTCATGATGAAATGAAAACACAGCTCTAGGAGTTCAGAGTGGGCACGCTGTTATAAATATGAAAGCCTGAAATCTCATCTCTTTTCTCCTTTCCCCCTACAGACTCTGCCGTCTGCACTGGTGACAAAAAGAGGTAGGGTGACGATAATTCCCAAAGGGATAATAGGACACCGTGTGGGGCTAGCCCTCCCCTCCCTCACCCTAGCAGGGCTGGAGTTGCTGCTCACCCAAGCACTGCCTGCCCCCACGCACTGGCTGCTAGATTGAGCCCCGCTTGCCTCTCTCCTGAGCCCTGCCTCCCCGCCTGCACAGGGCTGGCATTGCCGCTCGCCCCCCGCATGGTCTTCTGCAGCCCACTTTTGCCAGAAAAGTCGGGATGGCTAGCACAGGGCTTTAATGGGATTGTTCGGACAGGATGAGGTTGCAGCTGGAGATTGTGTTTAAATTATGAGAAAATTCCCATGAAAACATCTTCATGAGATTGTAGCTAAGTTACCAACCAAATCGACACCCTGCCATGACACACAGCCCTAAAAATAAGCACATTGAATAGTGAGGAGATCCCACGCTGAAGTCACAGAAACAATCCTGACACCAACATTGGTGCTGCGTTCATGTCCACACTGATGCACAGAAACTCTCCCTGAGCAGCATCCAAACACCCTTAACTCTGACTCTGGGGTTTTCATAGACAATCACAAGACTTTTAATATGAAATTGAGAGGAATGAGTAGAGAGCTCCCTCCCCTTCATGCCAGTGCAGGGGGTCTCCCCATCGCTCTTCTCCAACATCCTGCCTTTCCTTTGGGCAGGGCTGGGCTCTCCCATTGGAGCTGCTCACTGCTTCCTGGACTGGGGAGATGCTCTCCCTCTGACACGGTCTCTTCTCTCTGGGCTGGGGATGGGGCTACCCCACCGAATGCCACTTTCTACTCTTTGGTCTTCAGTAGCTCTTCCCCAGTGTTGCACCTTCCTCTGTTCCCTGGCCTGGGAGTGGAGGCTGCATTAGTGGAGGGAGCTTTTCTCAGGGGGTTAAATCTGGTACCTGCCACCTCTTCTCTCTCCTCAATAAAAGCTTCTGACACCTTCCTGGCTGTGTCTCTGCTGCTAGGAATGGAGCAGCCCCAGAACAGGAAGCTGGGAGGCTGAAGCCTATGCAAACAAATGAGAAACCAGTGAAGTGGGTCGCATTATATAGACTGAGGCGCTCCCGTGACATCTCTGTTCAGTCTCAGGTACCCAGGACAGAGGCAGCTCCCTGGGATCCAGGCCTGTCCCAGCCAGAACGAGGCTGCTGGGGAGTGTGAGAAATGGTCCCAGCCTCCCCCACGGCTGAGCTCTGCTCCTAATGCTCTGATTCTCTCTCCCCAGTGAATGTGACTCTGGATCCAGACATGGCTCATCCTGACCTTGGTTCTGTCTGAGGATGGGAAAAGTGTGAGATATGGATTAACCTGGCAGGATCTGCCCAAGAACCCCGATAGATTTGACAAGAAGCGCTGTGTGCTGGCCTGTGAGGGATTCACCTCGGGGAGACATTGCTGGGAGGTGGAGGTGGGCTATACTGGGCTGTGGGGGTCACCAGAGAGTCTGTGAGGAGGAAGGGAGAGATCAGCCATAGCCCTGAGAGGGGGATCTGGGCTGTGGGGCAGTGGGTGGGCCAGTTCCAGGCTTTCACCGACCCTGTGACCCTCCTGTCCCAGCACCGGGTCCCCAGCAGGATCCAGGATTGTCTGGACTGTGACTGGGGGCAGGTGATATTTATCGATGCTGTTGACAACGCCCTGATCTTCACTTTCCCACTGGGCTCATTCAGTGGGGAGAGAATCTCTCCCTCGTTCTGGGTGGGATGGGGATCCCAGTTCAGACTGTGTCCCTGAGGGTGGAAGGAGCTGGAGGTTCTGTACAGCAGGGATCCTGGGAGAGGGAGACCCAGGGATTGGGGAGTGTGACCTACAGGCCACCAGGGAAGGGATGCTGCTGTGGGAAGGAGTTGTGGGTGGGGATATATCACCAGGATGAAGAAGAGGTGGCTGTGCAGAGGGGAGAGTCAGATACAGGGCAGGTTTAATCAGAGGTGAGAGAAGAAATGAAATGGGAAAAAGTGAAAATACAGTAAAACAAGAGTAAGGAGAAAAGCCCGGTGAAAGTGGGGGGAAGCTGAAATGAGAAGAGTGAAGGCAAAACCATCCTGAGAAGGGAAAAGCTCAGGGGCCACCAAGCAGGGAGGGGATAAATTCAGCAGAGAAAACTTGGCACGTGGGTTGGTATGATCAGTGACATGGATTAGAGAAGAGTTAGGGAGACTCCGAGAATAAACAGATGGAGAACAAGTGCTGGAGAAAACAATGGGTAAAACTGGATTAAATGAAAGAAAAGGACAAAGGAAAGAGAACATGAGAGGAAGATGGAGATCTATAAAATGTTCCTGAAAGTGACACTGTAACATTAATTCCACACCATAGTTCATGGACAGTACTTCCACTTGGTACCTTTCAGAAAAATATTTCAAATTTTTACCCTGTGTTCTGGTTATGAAAGTTCCTGATTTACTTAAAGAAAATGAAACATATAAAAATATGCTTCTTGTCTATTTCCCTTTAATTTTCCAGCTGTGACTTTTGAAGGCAGACATGGGATTTCCCCCACACCCCTAAATTCTGTGTGTCAACCTGACTGACCCCAGTGAGGATATCTGTGTATGTCGCTATGATGATAGTCTGGACCTTACTGTAATATGCTGCTCTCCAGCCTGCACTTTGGGCCATGTGCTTTATATAAACACATATGTCAGGAATTGTTCAGCTGTGCTGGTGTGACACCAACAATCAAAATGCGTGACAGATGTTTGCAATCTGGAATACCCGGATTTTATAGCAGATCGCCTGACAATCAACAGATTATAATGGTTTTAACTATTGTGGTAATTAAATAAACTATTAAAAAAAGAAAACTAAAATATCTATCAAATAGAACCACACAATTCCCACTCACACAGCATCAGGATTTGTTGTACAGCCTCCCCAGTCCCCAGCACATGTCCCCACCACTTGAACTTCAGGAGAAATTGCCATTATTTCTGAGGCCAATCACCGGAGGGGGACTTGACACACACTGTGCCAGCAGGTACACAAATGCTTACTAGACAGATTAGAATATTAGAGATCAGAGCTCCAGGGTTCTCTTCCTGGCTCCATTATGCAGTGGTGGGTAGTGACAGGTAACCAGATCGTATCTATTGTATGCATTCATTCCAAAAGGCAGTACGAATGAACACTTCCTGCCTGGACTATCCATATTGAAGACCTGGGTTCTCTTCCTAGTTCCTTGTGCAGCCACTCAATTAACTTGTAATCTGGAGGAGAAAGTATCTAATACTTCATCGGATGTGAAGTGAGCTGTAGCTCATGAAAGCTTATGCTCAAATAAATTTGTTAGTCTCTAAGGTGCCACAAGTACTCCTTTTCTTTTTGCGAATACTTCTCTAGTTACTCGGGTTGGGATTGTGGTGATATTTGAACTCATGGGTTTCTAGATCCTACTTTGTTGCACTTTGTCATTGGTACTGGATATTTGCTGGCAGAAGAGTCTGTCTCACGTGTCTATGAAAGGCTTCCTGCTTTTGAAGCATGACAGAAAAAGCAGCTGAAATTAGTGCAAATAGTGAACGTCCCACTAATTCAGTGACTAGGGAGCTCTGCTGGCCACATGGTGCTGATCTTCCTGCTTTCCAGTTGGGAACTTATATTTAAAGGGAACTAAAGTACGTGAAACACGTTGTTTGCATTTCTTCCACCCATCAGCAATTGCTATGGTAGCCACAGGGGTGTTAATGGGAGGAGAGCTGCTCCAAGGGTCAATCTTTCTAAGATGGAGTCCAAACTGTGAACATGTTTGACCCCCTCCCCCGCTGTAAGAGGTGAGGATTTATTTTCTCTTGCTCCTCATTTAAAAAGCTAGGACCCTGCATCTGGCTGCCAGGGAGCATCAGGGCCTGGAGTAGCTAAATTACAGCTCAGTGGCCAGTTCGTCTTACATAGCTGCAACAGGGTAGCCAATGTGATGTAACAGCAGTAACACTGAACCCGATTCCCAGCTGCAATGAGTGCGGTTTCATTGACTTCAGTGGATCGCAGCCAACCGATAACTCCTGGAGATGTGGCCAGTTACAGAGCAGCCAGCGTAACTACCTGCATCCCCAAGAGCATCTCTAGTCAGTGCTTCCTTCCCACCATGGGCAACTTCCTTTTCCTGGGCCCAGGAGGCTGCTCCCGAGGCTCTCCCAGGCCCCCTCAGTCTGGCCCCAGATTCCCCTCTTGCAGCTGAAATAGACAAATACACTGAGAGCCTGGCAGACTGGAGTTCTCTGTTTATCCTGGACCTTTTATGGGTGCAGGAGTCCCGGTGTTGGCTGCCCCCTGCAGAGTGCCAGGACTTTGCTAGAAGTGGTGACGCTGGTAGGGGAACAGAAGTAGTAGCCAGGCCAAGAACAGGCACCAGAGTGAGCCAGGGTCTAAAGGGACCTGAGGCCAGGTGGGGAGGGGGCAGTTGCAGTCAGCAGGTTCAATTCTCACACTCTTCCCAACGCTCCTCCTCCATTTTGCCCCTTTTCATTTTCTTTGATGGACTTTCCAGCTCGGTATCTGCCCCAAACCTTGTTTTTCCTTTTTTCTGTGCATGGGTGCAGAGACCTCTCCCCGCCAATGCTGCTGCTGTTCAAAGCATTCTGGGAAACATGACATTGGCACCAAGAGCTGCAAATGGCCCAGACTGAGGAATTCATCTCCCCGGTCTCCTCCCCTGGACATCACTTCTGTTGGCTTAAAATAATGGATGCGGGGAGGAGGAAATGAATACAGGCATGAAGAAAAGCAGCAAAAACTCTCTGGGAAGGACAGCATAATAAAATAACTCTTGGGTCTGTTCCCCCTAAGCTGGGGGTTAGGCTGATCCTCCCAGCAATGAGACCCCAGATAGACTATCACTCTGTTTATATAACAAAGGCCTATATTTCCCCTTCATACCAGGACCGTCATAGGATAACTCTGAATACAGTCTTTGCTCTTTCACACTCACCACACAGCTGCAGTACAAAGGGGGCATTCACCTGCTGATTAAAGTCATTAGAGGTAAAATCACTGAGGACAGATGGACCCGGACACTCTGATGAGACAATTTGTAGCATAGGCACCAACTTCCCCTCTGCCCCGTGGGTGTTCGACCCCCAGCCCCGCCCCTGCACCACCCTCACCCAGCCCCAATTCCACCACCTTCCCCCAAGTCCCAGCCCCTGCTTGCCTCTTTACCACCTCCTCCCCTGAGCGTGCCACGTCCACACTCCTCCCCCTCGGAAAGTCCTAAGGGCCGCCAAACAGCTGTTAGGCAGTGGGCAGGAAGCACTGGGAGGGGGAGAAGTGGGCACGCCGCGCACTCGGGGGAGGGGTGGGGGCAGCTTGGCTGCTGGTGGGTGCAGAGCACCCACTAATTTTTCCCTGTGGGTGCTCCAGCCTCGCAGCACCCACAGAGTTGGCAGCTATGATTTGTAGCTTAGTGTAAGCAGTGTCAGGATGAGCTCCACCCTGACATCTGGTGGTGAGGTGTGGCAAGTTGTGGAAAAAAACTTCAGGGGCCGATCTCATTTGCATAGGCACACCCACCCCGCCTAGACTGAGGCCATAGCTGCCCAAATGGTCACTTCGGCTGCTGTGGGATCCCCAGTGTCTCTGTTATTGGGGCAGGAAGAATAAATTGTTATTACCCTGATTATGGGAACTGTGCTTGGAACTGTACTTGGCCTTTTGTTATGATGGAGGGACTCACCATCAACTAAGTAGCACTCGCTAGGCAAGGGTCATGGGTTCCAAAACTGTGTGAATTGAGAGAGGCTGGGGACAAGTATTAATATTTGGTGGCATGGGCCTCTTGGTGAGGGCCTTACATGCTAATTGCACTTCCTCCTCTCTCCACTGTGGAATATCAGAGCTAATTTTGATTTCATTAAAAGTCTAGTTACAGGCTGCTCAGCTCACTTTGGGCTAATAGTGCACCAGCACTGAGGCTCCCCTACTACAAGCTGAATTCACCAAAGAGCTGACCTGACTAAGAGCTGAAATCACTGAGCATTGTGTTAAGTAGTGGGGGAGCCTGAAGATATATCATGGAGCAGTTTGCAGGATGGCTGGAGTGCCTTGTGGACAGGCTGGCGGAGCAGTTCGTAGGACGGCGGGAGCTGTTGGTGGGACGCGGAGCAGTTTGTGGACCGGCTGGTGGAGCAGTTCGTGGGACGGCGGGAGCTGCTTGTGGGCCGTGGAGCAGAGCAGCGCGAAGGCCTATGGAGCTGTGGGACGGTCAGCTTCAGATCATGTAAGGTGCCTCTTACCCCCGTCCCATCTCCACCCAGGGTGGGAGGTAAAGCTCTGCAGATAAACTTTCGAACTCTGGGGCTGCCCTGACCAGGGACAGAGATTTTTGGGTCACTGGACTTTTGGGACTTTGGGTGATTTGGGGTTGCTGGACTCAAGAACCAAAGGGAAAGGGGCATGCCCCAATTTGCTTGGGGTGGGTTTTTTTTGCTCATGGGTTGTGTTAGGAATCCTGTTGGTGGTGTTTCCCCAACATAATGCCGCATTGTTTCTCTCTGTTATTAAAAGGCTTTTTGCTACACTCAGACTATGTGCTTGCGAGAGGGGAAGTATTGCCTCTTGGAGGCGCCCAGCGGGGGTGGTATATATTTGTCCCAGGTCACTGGGTGGGGGCTCGAGCCAGTTTGCATTGTGTTATTGGAATGGATCCCCTAGATATTGAACCTGGCCCTTGTTGCTGCCAACTCTGACGGGCAGAAGGGTTACATTAGGATAAAAGTTGAAAGACTTCACTAAAAAGGCAACTTCTGCACTGACTTTAACTGCCAGGGAGCCTGTAACTACTGAGGAGTTTCTAGCACATTCAGGCAGCACAGTACCTAACGAGTTCTCCCATCTCCCTTGGGCCTGTGCTCAAGCTGAGTCTATGCTCTGTTCAGGAGGAACTGTGCTGTATCGACCTGAGCACAGGACGAAGGATCCCCTGGGTGCTAGTTTCTGCTCTGCCCCTCTGGGTGAAACCCACCCACAGCCTGGGGAGCCAGTGCAACCCCCATCCTGACTAAACCCCAAACCTGGAAGCAGCCCCAGTGCCCCATGGAAGGGGAATCCAGCACCACCAAGTGATGCAGAGGGGCTGCATTCAGCCTTCTAATGCTGGAGTCCTATGTCCTGGTCTCACGATAGGGGTGGATTTCACTTTCCTAACCCCCCTGTGCTTTATCTGCAAAGAATCTGGTTGCTGGAGTGAAGTGAATTTCACTCTGGGTGACCGACCAAGTCACTTAGGAATTGAGCCAAAGCCCTTTGAAGTGATTGGGAATCTTTTCACTGATTTCAAAGGGGAACCAGATCAGTTAATTACCTATGCCCTTTATTTATTTATTAAATCTCCAGAGACCCACCAATCACTGTCTCCCTTCCAATGAGCTATAACTATCTCAAGGACTCAGCTGCAGCCCCAGTATTGGGTACATCTGTTTCCCATTGCCGATGCTAACGCTCTTAAAACAAGATGGGTGAACAATATGATGCTTCCAGGTTTGAGGCACCTCCCCACTACCTGCCTCTAGTGTGAAATGGGCTGCAACACAGCCCCGCAAAATCCACAGCCTCTGGCAACCCAAGCCCAGTCATCTGGATCCCCACAGACAAAGTTTTTTAAAGATCCCCTCAAACAAGAAACAAAACCAAAACCAATGCAAACCACACTGAACTACAAAGTTCCCCTCCATGGTTCTGCTACAGGATTTGAATCATGTCTTTGCAGATCCCCACTGAACACCCCACCGCATCATATATGGGAATAATTGCTGCGCGTAGACCAGCTGCCACCTTGCCAGTGGGTTACACAAGGATTTGCTAGTCAGCTATAGAACATTTGCAATCAGGACTCCCAGCTCCTATTGCTGGCTCTGGTGAAGTCTAGCAGATAGCGACAGGAGAACCAAAACACATATCTGATGCTTTCAGACTAAAGACAGTGGAGCTGACTAGCTAAGACCTGGGGCTTCCCTGTGGGAGACTGTGGTCCTATTCCCCATTTTGATTTCTGTGATCTTATGCAACTTCTTTTTAAATTATTTGTAAAATGAGCAGCAAAGACATACAATATTTGATTGCCTTCTAGAGCTGGGAACACACTGGCTTGGTCAGCAAAAAGGGCTGGGAAGTGCCTGCAAATACAAACAGCACTCAGTAAAGGTGAGCTTTATACTCATGGCCTCCTGGCTTCTAGCTTGTTTCCCTTTACCCCAACCCACGTGTTTTTAGCCTTGCTGACAGGGGCAGCGCTGGGCAGGGGAGCTTGTGGGCGCTGTAGCCACTCCAAAATTTTCCTTAGCGGCCTCCCCCATAGCCACCCCTCCCAGCACAAAGCACAAGCCTGACATCCTCACTGCCCTGATGCTGCTGGTCTGGGGCTGGTCCCTACAACCTGCTTGAACGCCACCCCCAGGGCTGATATGGTAAAGCTCCAGGGCTCTCATCCATTCATCCACCCACATGGCCCAGCCCCAGCGTAACAAAGGAGGGCGGGGAAGTACCTGGTCTCTCCTCCAATCACAGCCCCCTTTGCTCTTCGCACTGGGCCAATCATCGACCAGGGCCGAACGCACCTTTAAACATCCTTCCCGGGCGGAAGCCCTCCCCCCGCCCGCCTGAGATGGCTGAAGTATAATAAAGGCGAAGGCGGGACGTTCCCTTCCGTACCAATCAGAGAGCTGGGAGTTGTGATAGACAGCTGAGCGCGCCAATCAGGCAGCGGAACGAGGCTCGGCGTATTTCTTTGGATGAGCTGGCTACATGGAGCCTCCGGAATGGCTGGCCCGGGGATTCCCCGCCTCCTGCCAGGCCCGCTGCGGCCTGGGCTTTGGCTGCGCTCGGGGTGAATCGCGGCCGCTGGGTCCCGGCGAGATCCCCGACCCCGGCGGCTGGTGCTGGGAGCCCGGAGCCCGGGCTGCAGCCGGGAGAGGGGAACCTCCAGCCGGGCCCTGCCCGCTGCTCCCCGGGAGCCTCTCCCAGGGCAGAGCCCCCAGCCCGGCCAGGGCCCCTTCCCGGCCCGGCCCCTGCCCCGGGGGCCCCGCTCGGAGGGAAGGTAAGAGAGACCCGCCCCCCCCGTCACCCCCGGGCTGCAGGGGGCGGGTTTGGCCCCGGGCTGCTCCCCGCGGGGCCGGCTGCGATTCCCGGGTTGTGTATCTCGGGAAGATGGCCCCCGAGTGCCATTGTGCGCCGGGCGGGGGGAGCGACACGTGGGGGGGGGGCAGAGGGGCGGGGTGTGGGTCGGGGGGGAACAGGGGGGCAGGGTGCGGGCGGCGGTTGCACTGAAGGGAGGATGGGGCGACTCCGGGGGCGGGGGGGGGAATGACGGGGCTGGGGGCAGCGAGGCTGCAATGGAGGGAAGATGGGGGGGGGGTCACTGCGAGGGAAAGGGGGGTGTGGGGAGGCTGGAGGGAGGCTGAGAGCAAGAGGAGGCTGGCAGGGGAAGGGAGGGGGAGGGGAGAGACACAAGGCAGCTCCCCCGCCCCAGGGGGTAGGAGGGGGTGACGGGCTGCCCCGCCCAGCAACCAGTGAGTCGCCCCTGCCCTCCCAGAAATGGTCAAACAAGCCGGGGGGGAGGGGGGTGAGCAGGAGACTTCCCGGAAGGGCTGAAAATTTACAAGGCAAATGTCCACACGCAATCCCTCCCCCACCCCTCTGCACACTCTCTGCTCCCCGTTTAAAGACAATCTCGTTATTTGGGGGCGGGGTCTGACTCCTGGGTTGACAGGACTGTACAGGGGCTGGTCTGATTTCGGGGCAGGATTCAGGATCAAACCAGAGTCACTGCGAGCCGCAAGGAGTGGAACTGGGGTATGGTTCGGGTTCAGTGGCAGACGGTGTGTTCAGTTCCTGGTTCAATACACCCCAAAATGGTCTGGTTTCTTGGCAGTGCCCCAGAAGGGGGGCCCCTGCAGCTTGCTTCAGTGGGGAACTGAATTTGGGTCATGGGGCCTGTGTCAGGTGGAGCAATTGGAGGGAGGAGCTGCACCGGGGGTGAGGGTGGGGGAGAGAAGTCCTGTCTAAGAGGGAGAAGAGTTGAGCAGCCTTTTAACTTGGGCTTGAAGAGTTATTGTTAACTTCTGGGACCAGGGAGCCCCCCACTTCTTCTCTCTCCTCTCCCTCCCTGCTCCTGTGGGCTGCCACCTTCTCGTCTTCTACTGAGGCATGCCATTCTGGTAGCAATCACATGCCAGTGTGTTGTTTTATTTTTTATAATGAAAGTAAGATCAGAGTAGCTTTTATTTTATTTCAATTATTGAGCTGAAAAATTGCTGAAACTTTATTTTAACTGGCAACCATTTTTTTCCCCCCAGTTTGATTCAGATTCAGTGAGTAAGAGGAAAAATGATGGTTTAAGTCTGGTTCCAGTTTAGTTAAGCATATTGGTTCTCTGGTTCTGTTCTGGTGTGAGTCCAGGTGGGCAAATGAAAACTGCAGCTGTTGAACTGTCCACGGGGGCTGCTAGGACAACCCCAACCCAGGGAGGCTCAGTCATAAGGGGGCGGAGGGGAGGGGGAAAGCTGGTTATTGCTAAGGGCTTGTCTACACTGGCACTTTACAGCGCTGCAACTTTCTTGGTCAGGGGTGTGAAAAAACACCCCTCCGAGTGCTGCAAGTTTCAGCGCTGTGACGTGCCAGTGTAGACAGTGCACCAGCGTTGGGAGCTGTGTCCCTCGTGGAGGTGGGTTTTTTTAGAGTGCTGGGAGGGCTCTCCCGGCGCTGTGCCGCGACTACACAAGCCATGTTAAAGCGCTGCCAGTGAAGACGTGCCCTAAGGCAGAGGAGGCTGGTGTCTGTCTCTCTCTGCTCATGATATTAGAGCCCTAGAGTTAGTTGAGCTTCCTGGGTCAGATGCTTCCAGGGATTTCCCTGCACTCCCTCCCGCCACCCCCAACTCTGCCATCACCCCCTTCAGTGGTCAAACGAACCAAGATGACAAACATACCAAGAATATGCCAACATGTCACCTGAAGGTTCAAGTGGCGTTTCAACATCTAAACAGTGCGAAGCACAAATACAGCTACCTACTAAAGAAACAATGTCTCCCCAACCTAAATCCCAGTGTTTGTTGGTCACTGTCAAAGCCAGAAGTACTTAATGAGGCTGTTAAGAATGCTGGAGACACAACACGGTTCATGTGAACAAACATGGCTGTCACACACCATACTCTGTATTTAAGCAAGAGATACCACACGCTACCAAACTGAAGGCCAATGTTAAATGCATTGTCATTTGTTAATCTGGAAGTTGGACACTGATTCCAAACAAGACCAGCAAATGCTCACTATCTTTCTGCAAGAAACTCAGCTGACTGGTTAGAAGCATGCAGTGCAATAGTGCAAGACTCAGCAGTTGTAAAAAGTAAAGAACTCTCTCATCATCTTAAAACATTTGCATACATGGCTGATGAATGCACTCATGCAAATGGGCATTAAGTCATTGTTTAGATTATCATGATGTTAGTGGTAGGCCAGTAGATACATTTCTAGATGTTCAGGTTATAGAAGACACATTGGCTGCATCTGTGACAACCCACATCTTAGAAGAGTTAAATGCTAGTAAACTGGACCTCAAACAGAGGCCTGCTTGTGCATTTGATGGAGCTGTGAACTTCCCTGGAAGACATGGAGTATGAGCTTTGCTCAGAGAAAAGTGTATCCCTAATATTTCCTATAAACACTGCAGAGGTCATCTTATCTGCAGTACCCAGAAAGATAATGGAGCAAATAATTAAGGGATCAATTTGCAAACAACTAGGAGATAATAAATTGATAAGTAACAGCATGGATTTTTCAAGAACAAAGCATGTCAGACCAACCAAATAGCTTTCTTTGACAAGATAACAAGCCCTGTGGATAGGGGGGAAGTGGTAGTTGGTATATCTTGTCTTTAGTAAGGCTTTTGATAGTGTCTCGCATGACCTTCTCATAAACAAACTAGGGAAATACAACTTAGATGGAACTACTATAAGGTGGGTACATAATTGGTTGGAAAACTATTCCCAGAGAGTAATCATCAGCGGTTCACAGTCAAGCTGGAAGGGCATATTGAGCAGGGTTCCACAGGGATTGCTCCTGGGTGCGGTTCTGTTCGAACATCTTCATCAGTGATATAGATAAGGGCATAGAGAGTGCATTTATAAAGTTTGCGGACGGTACCAAGCTGGGAGGGATTGCAAGTGCTTTGGAGGATAGGATTAAAATTCCAAATGATCTGGAAAAACTGGAGAAATGGTCTGAAGTAAATAGGATGAAATTCAATAAGTATAAATGCAAAGTACTCCATTTAGGAAGGAATAATCAATTGCACACATACAAAATGGGAAATGACTGCCTAGGAAGGAGTACTGCGGAAAGTGATCTGGGGGTCATAGGGGATCAGAAGCTAAATATGAGTCAACAGTGTAACACTGTTGCAAAAAAAGCAAATATTCTGGGATGTATTAGCACAAGTGTTGTAAGCAAGACACAAGAAGTAATTCTTCTGCTCTATTTTGTACTGATACGGCCTCAACTGGAGTATTGTGTCCAGTTCTTGGCGCCACATATCGGGAAAGATGTGGACATATTGGAGAAAGACCAGAGAAAGGCAAAAAAATTATTAAAAGTCTGGAAAACATGATCTGTGAGGGAAGATTGAAAAACCTGATTTGTTTAGTCTGGAAAAGAGAATACCGAGAGGGGACATAACAGTTTTCAAGTAAATAAAAGGTTGTTACAAGGAGGAGGGAGGAAAAAATGTTCTCTTTAACCTCTGAGGATAACACAAAAAACAATGGGCTGAAATTGCGGCAAGGGAAGTTTAGGTTGCACATCAGGAAAAACTTCCTAACTGCCTGGGTAGTTAAGCACTGAAATAAATTGTCTAGAGAGGTTGTGGAATCACCTTCACTGGAGGTTTTTAAGAGCAGGTTAGACAAACACCCGTCAGGGATAGTCTTAGATAATACTCTCTTCCTGCCTTGAATGCAGGGGACTGGACTAGAAGACCTCTCGAGGTTCCTTCCAGACTGGTGATTCTATAATCTACTCAACTAGCACTAGTACGAGCTGCAGAATCTTCAAAAGACGTTTAAAAAGCCATAAATTTAATGCCTTTGTTATACTCTCTTTTTCAACAAGAGTCCAAAAAGACTGAACGTCTTGAAAAAACTAGAAGATGCTCTGGGACTGAAGTTCAAATTAGTCCAACCTGGGAAATCCCCCTGGTTTTCTCATGAGTGATCCTTGGCTGTTGTCTTTAATTACTGCAACCATTATTACTGACTTTGGAAAGTATCTACCACATCTAAGTAGTGAGGCGGGTGGACTACTTTTGCTACTACGTTCAGAGAAGACAATCACCATTCTCTCTCTTGTAAGTCTACTGTTAAAACCACTTGGATCATTAAACAATGTCATCCAGGCATCTGCTACAACACTAGTAGACCTTTGTCCAGCAATAGACGCTATACTTGGATCAATCAGAGAGATATCCATTGAAAACGTACTGGAAGAAGCAAAGACTTCAGTCCCGAAGTTGACTAATGAAGGCACTTACTTTGAATCCTTAAGTGAAGGGGAGAAGACGTATTTGTTAAGCCAGCTGAAAAAGTACACAGACTTGATTCTTACAAATCTACAACAGAGACTTCTGGAGTCCATTCAGTCTTTTACAGATGCCTATCTTATAAAACACCGACAGTTGAGTAGAGTGATGCACTACCAGAAATGGGGCTGAGATGCGATCAGGACAGAATAGAGAATTTGAACGCAGAATGGAATGTCATACGACGAATGAATGAAGATTTCACTTCAACTTCTTTTTTATCGTCACTAGTGGCTTGACCTGATCTTTGTGCTGTGTTTCCTGGGCTGAAAGAAGTAGGAATTCATCTCTTGCTACTCCCAGTCACAACAGCTACAGTTGAGCGTTCTTTTTCATGATAGAATAGAATTTTATCTTCTGAAAGAAGTCGCCTTCTTCCTGATCATATGAATGAACTAATGAGCATATCACTTGAAGGACTGGAAGTTCTGTACACACAGGAAGTCACCAAAGATGAACGCATTGCATTCAAGAAGTTCATTAACAGAGTTGTGCAAAATTATAGCAAGAAACGAAGAAGGATGTAGATGTTGTGCTTCATAGAAGGCTTGAGTAGCCAATTTTAATTTTGATTTTTTTACAACAGGACTTAAATCTAATTAAATGAAAAAAACGTTTCACAATCAGTTTTTAGTATGATGGCATACAGCCCTCTTTGGCCCTCATCTTTCCTGTAAATTCGAACACCCCCCAAATTTCAATTCCTGGGGAAAATACTAGATGCTTCTGCCTCCTCCCTTGTGATCTGGGAGCCTAGACTGAGCAGCTGCTGTTTCCTCAGCAGGGTCTGTGTCAGGGGGAGACTGTCATTATAGCTCCTTCTGTGCCCAGCCCAGGTGGGGACTTTCCCCAGTTCCGGGAACTAGCCCCCTGGGGCCGTCCTTGGCTCTGCCAACATCAGCTCCTGAGTCAGAGCCTGCAAGTGAGGAGAGAGACCTGGGGGAAAGGGCTGAGGCCAGGCAGGAAAGTGACATTCTGCTGGTGAGCTTGTACCAGAGTGGGAGGGGCTCCCTATATGTCTGCGGCTCCCAGAGCTGCTGCCTTCAGACCCACACCCACTCTCTCAATGGAAAGCAAACGCCCATGGGAACGGGACAGTCACCAGTTCTCCCAGGGAGGGGGAAGGAGATAGAAAGGGGAATGGTGAGAGTGAAAGGGGCAGCAGGAGCAATAAATGGGGAGGGAGGTTCCCAGACCCACCGGGATCCATTCCCTACATCACCCCTGGGCAGACTGACTCTCCTGGGAACAAGGGGAGGAGCTGACAGAGGAAAAGCCAGGTTTTGCCCCATCTGAGTCCCCGCGCTGCTGGGGGTACGTGCTGCCCTCAGGGCCAATGTCAGGGGGAACCCCCCAAAGTGGCTCCTTTGATTCTGCTCTTTCCTAGCATTTGTTTTAGAGACTCTGTCCCTGGGGGCAGGGGGTTAAAAGTGTCCAGGTGGGTTCAGTGCTGGTGGGAGGGGCAGGGTCTGTGTTGTAATAAAGTTACTAAGGGTTTTCTAAGCTAAGCGTTTTCCCAGCGTGGCAGAGTCCAGAGTGTCTGTCTGCAGGGAGAGAGCCTGGGGGGAATCGGGGTGTGAAATGGACTCAAGCCCCTTCTGAAACCTCCCCCATCACCGCTCTCACCCTGACAGGCTGAGGAATCACATCCACGTTTCACTCCCGATGGTCCCATCCTCCTAGGAAACAGGGAAGGGAAGTGGCTGTGGTGGAGCCAGTTCAGGTAGGGGATTTTCAGGGATCTGCAAGGCGGGTTGTTGTGAAGGGGGAGGGGACGAAATACACAGGGTGAGACAGGGAGGGGACATGGTGTGATAAACCTGCTGGGACATGTTCAACCTGGGCCTGATTTTCAGAACAGGCCCATTGGCAGGGAGTGAACAGTCCCCCATTTCTGAACGAGGGAACACTACAGTTACCATATTTCAAGTTCCCAAACAGAGGGGAGGGGTGGGGGGAGTTCTATTTTGACTGTACAGTTTCTTTCCGCTTTGAATAGCTAACGTTTATAAATAACAAGCGTAATGGCCTCAAAAATAAATGTAAATCAAATTTAAGTGTACCTCTTTGCATGCAGTCAGTCCTTTCCTACTGCGCGTCTTCCTGTTGTGCCCATGCGTATGTCTCTGTAGAGCGTATCTTTCTCAGCAGTGGTTGATTGCTCATCAAGTAGCCATGAATGTCTTTGCCAGATGTGTACCTGAAGTTGAGCTGTACAAGCAGGATCCCTTTCAGCCACTCAACAGTCAATATCATGCCACCCTTATTTCTGGGCTGCTGCTGGTGGGGGCACGGCTTTCAGGGCTGGGTGCCCAGCCAGCAGCCGCCGCTCTCTGCTAGCTCTGAAGGCAGGGCCGCTGCCAGCAACAGCCCAGAAGTAAGGATGAGAAAACCAGGTAACCTGCATGCCACTGTTAGGGCACGCCAGGAATAGCAGTTCATCCAGATTCAATGCTGGAAAAAGGATGAGCAAGGAAAAATCACGGATATTCATATTTCAAAAATCTGCCCGGATGGAGAGCAGAGGGCCAAAAAAGAGGTCATGTCTGGGAAAACCCAGGTGTGTGGTAACCCTGGGAAACACCCCCATGGACAGGGCTGGGAAAACTGACCAGATTCTCAGTGCTGAAGCCTGAACCCACTAGCCAGAGGCTACCATATTTCCCACTAGCCAGAGGCTACCATGAAATATGAAGGTCTTGGGATTCCTGTCCCTGTCCCCTGCTTGGGACAGGATTAGTTGGCAGCAGGCACTGAGGGGAGAAACTAATGTTATTTCAGGGTTCGGTGACCTTCAAGGATGTGACTGTGTATTTCAACAAGGGGCAGAGGGCTCTGCTGGACTTCAGTCAGAGAGCCCTCTACAGGGACGTCATGCAGGAGAATTATGAGACTGAAATCTTGCTGGGTAAGGGATTCCTGTGCCCTCAGCTATTAGAAGCTGTGAGGTCTGCATTTCTGAATCTGGTCCGGTTCTTCCCTACTCAGTTGGATTTGGGGAGAATGGGTCGCATAGTCCACAGCTCCAGTGTGAGAGACACTTTCATCTCCATATCCCCTTGAAAGGAACAGGGGTGGTAGAAACCTAATGGACATGCTAATTCATCTTCATCTCCCCAGCTTTCAAGGGGCCAGAAGCAGGGTATTGTCCTGCCTGTATTGTTTCTCCTTCACACACCGTTCACCTGCCATCTTGGGACTAGCTCCATCCATGGGGAGGGTTCTTGCTGCTGCATGCTTGGAAATAGGCAGGAGTTTAACATCTGAGGTGTGTGTGTGTGTGTGTCAGCAAATCCCCCCAGAGCGCACCTACCCTGAGAACTCCTAGTGAGAGCATGACAACACCCCCCACCCCCAGATATCTGCTGCTCCCAAGGGGTCAGAGTTACCACAGTCCCACATAGGGTCAGGTTAAACTCAGGGAATGATACTCTACCAAGACTCCATGGACCCTGATCTTGCCTAATTTTATCCCCTGTGCAGGATTCCCCATTACCAAACCTGAGCTGATCACCGGGTTGGAACGAGGGGAAGAACCAGGGGATCTCTAGGCCTCCAAGGGAGATCCTGAGGGGCACCCACACTGGTGAGGAGTCCGTGAAACTGACAGAGAAACCATCTGGTGAGTGAAGGAAAAAGCCTCGACTCCTAAAAACATGCTGTGAGCAAGAGCCCCCAGTTCTGCCCCATCCCACCCAGGTCAGGGCTGCAGTCAGCAGGTTTCGTGGCATCAAGGCAAATATCAGTCACGGCTTCCCACCCATCCTGTTAGCTGTCAGGAGTTTCCTCCCTGACTTTACTTCCCTAGGACTGTTTGGATGGGATGTGGAGGTAGAACCCAGTTTCTGAGGCTTTGTGTATGCTACAGAGTTAGGTCAACATAAGCTGCCTCGCTATGGAAATGTCTACAATACAATGTTCTTCCCACTGCTTTAACTCGCCCGCTTCGCCAGCCTAATAAATCCACCTCACCAAGAAGCATAGCACTTAGGGTGACACAGTGTTAGTGTAAACACTGCATTGCTTATGTCAACTTCAGTGGCCTCCGGGAGGTGTCCCACAATGCCCCACAGTGACTGCTCTGGTCACTGTTTTGAACTCTGCTGCTTGGCAGCCAGGTACATGCCCCGCCCTTTTTAAAGCCTGGGAATTTTTGAAATTGCTCTTCCTGTTTGCTCAGTGTGGAGAGCTCACCTAGCAACTACCCAGCTGAGCATGCCGGCTCCACGCGGCAGACGGGCTCCTGCTTGGAGTACGCCAGAGGTGGTGGATCTCCTGGGCCTGTGGGGACAGGATGACGTGCAGGCACAGCTCCGAAACAGTCGTAGGAACTTCGACATCTACAGCCAAATTGCTCGGGGCATGGAGGAGAAGGGCTACGACAGGGACCCGCAGCAGTGCCGCGTAAAAATCAAGGAGCTGCGGCAGGCGTACCAGAAGGCAAAGGAGGCAAATAGTCGCTCTGGGGCGGAGCCGCAGACGTGCCGCTTCTACAAGGAGCTGCACGCCATCATCGACGGCGACTCCACCTCCACTGTCAAGCGTCCCATGGATACTTTGGGGGACCTGGAGTCACAGGGCACCGGGGTGAACCCTGAGATCGAGGTGATGATCAAGGAAGAGGAGGAAGAGGAGGAGGAGGAGTATGGGGGACAGGCGACAGGGGGATCCGGCGGCGTGGCGAGCCAGGACTTCTTTTTGACTCCTGAGCAGTCTAGCCAGTCCCAGCAGTCCAGCCCCGGGGAGCCTGATGCAGGGGAGGGAACCTCTGGTAAGTACTCAGTTTGCTTCAGTACTGCAGAGACACATCTGCTCACGTACAGCTTTTTTTAATAGGCTAGAAGAGGAAGTGAAATAACCAAGAGAGGTACAGTTGCTCTCTGCTTCTCATTCCCCTGTACAACTCGGCAGAGGGGGCCCTTCAGCATAGTTTGTTTATTCACACCAGAATGTCCTGTGAATCCTCCATAGAGCTCTCTAGGAAACTTTCCTGGGAGGTAGTCTGTAGTCCTCTGCCAAAGGTTTCTTGGGAGGGCTGCTTTGTTTCTTCCCCTATGGTAGGACGCTTTGCCACGCCACTCAGCAATTACTTCCGCAGGCACCATTGCAGCGCACAGGCTGGCAGCATACCGACCCGGTCTGCAGCCAGGAGCTGTTCCCTTTCAGCCTGTTACTCTCCGGAGTGAGAGATCACCTACTGTCACCACCGCCTGTGGAAATGGGGCTAGTATGCAGTACAATAGCCCTATCTGCTTGTACTGATGCCCCAGTGCTACCGCCTCCTTATTGTCCCAACTCCCACCCCACCCCCCGGCCATACTCGCCATGGGTGGGGCTGCTCTGAGGCCCAAGGGGAAGTGAGCGTGTTGTGCTTGTAACTTGTTTCGATCAAGGGGAGTAAATGCACTGGCAATGGTACCTCTGTCCATTGTTTCTTTAGCAGCTGCAAATGCGGCCTTGAGGGCCTCTCCGTCCACCCCAGAGGAGCGGCTGGGCCAGGTGAGGAGGAGAAAGAAGAGGACAAGGGAAGACATGTTTCAGGAGGTCCTGCGAGCCTCCCGTGCTTCGGAGCGCGAGCAGAGGGCTTGGAGGGTAATGATCAATGACAAAATGCAGAGGGATAGCGAGGACAGGAGAAACGGGCAGCAAGAGATGATCACGTTGCTCCGGGAGCAGACAGACATGCTGCGGTCTCTGATTGAACTTCAGGCTGAACACATCCGTGCTCGCCTCCCCCTGCAGCCCATAGAGAACTGCATTCCGGGACCTCCCTTTACTGGCCTCCACGTAACTTCCGGGCCTGGAGCAGTACCCCAGGCCCTCCACCCCACGGAAGATTACACACAATGACAGCTGCACGAACACCCAGCTGTGAGAGCATCTTGAGTGTATGTGCTTGTGAATTCCCTCTTCCTTCCCCTTCAAAGATACTTTCCCCTGTATGTATGAAGTTTTTACTTTAGCATTACCTAGGTATGTTTGCATAGGTGTGGAATAAAAATGTAAATTCAGTTTTCATAAGTATCTTTATTAGTCTCCAGCCAGGGGTGCCTGAACACCGTGGGGCCATGGATTTGGCAAATAACTATAGGTATATAAAGGTCTATTATTAAGGGCCAAAGTCTGACTGTGGATAGACTCTCTTGTTGCACCTATTTAACTCAAAGGGAGGAGCACATCTGTGTTCAAGGGCCAAAATTGTTATTAAGATACTGCTTCAAAAAGTCGTGACTCCTGTGTACCAGTCCACATGATGGTCAAATGACCTGAAAACGTTGAGGGACTGAGGCTGACTTACATGAAGGGCGCTTTTACGCAGCTTTGACTGTGTAAATGCTGTACAGGAGCAGATGTGTCTCTGCAGTGGGCATAAACATCAGTTCCTCGCACATCAGGGCCCCTTTATGCCGATTGAGTTGTGTAAAAAAAGGACTTTGTGTAAATGAGAATTGGGCTTCGTATTTTAAAAAAAATAAACTTTTTTACAGAAGAGTACAGAAATGAATGCATCTATTTTTTGTTTTTGCATTTACAAACCTAAAAACCAAGAGAGCTTTTTTTTAAAAAAAAAAAAAAAACCCTGTACCAAAAATATAATTTGGGCTCAGGTTCTTTAATCCCAAAATGGAGCCTGGAGCAAACAGCTATGCCTAAAAGGTAAGATCCTAATGGCTGAGACGTATAAAATAGGACTGTTACAGAGCCTTTAACCATCGCAGCACTGTTCTGCAATGGGGCTGAAATAATACATATTTCCATAAACTCACCGTTTCACACTACGCAAAGTGAGATATATAAAAATAGCTATTGCACTAGTTTTAATTATGGATTAAATTGTTACAGAGCTTGGAACTCTTGCAGCCTATCATGTTATATATATATATAACCGTATTAAAAACTTTCAAGCCGTTTCTGGCTTATTTTAGTATCCGTTTGAAAGAAAACAATATTTAGTATGCATGAGCTCTCCATCTTATCTTTGATTCCTCTTTCCAATAATAAATACTCCCACACGTGTATTAAGAAAAAAAAATCATGAATAATTGTGTGAAATACTTGTTAAAACTGTGGTATCGCTAATGAAAATGTCATTTTATACAGCACTACAAATGTAAAATAAAATATGCATGAATAATTATAATACTCTCCATCAGTGGCAGGTCCTCTGCTGGACAAGGGACTTGGATTTTGGAGTGAGTTCAGTCAAGGCAATGTCAAGGTTACTTCCCCACTCTGAACTCTCGGGTACAGATGTGGGGACCTGCATGAAAACCCCCGAGCTTATTTTTACCAGCTTAGGTTAAAACTTCCCCAAGGTACAAACTATTTTACCTTTTGCCCTTGGACTTTATTGCTGCCACTACCAAGCGTCTAACAGATATATAACCGGGAAAGAGCCCGCTTGGAAACGTCTTTCCCCCCAAAAATCCTCCCCAAACCCTACACCCCCTTTCCTGGGGAAGGCTTGGTAAAAATCCTCGCCAATTTGCATAGGTGAACACAGACCCAAACCCTTGGATCTTAAGAACAATGAAAAAAGCAATCAGGTTCTTAAAAGAAGAATTTTAATTGAAGAAAAAAAAGTAAAAGAATCACCTCTGTAAAATCAGGATGGTAAATATCTTACAGGGTAATCAGATTCAAAACATAGAGAATCCCTCTAGGCAAAACCTTAAGTTACAAAAAGACACAAAACAGGAATATACATTCCATTCAGCACAGCTTATTTTATCAGCCATTTAAACAAAACAATCTAATGCATATCTAGCTAGATTACTTACTAAGTTCTAAGACTCCATTCCTGTCCTGTTCCCGGCAAAAGCATCACACAGACAGAGAGAGCCTTTGTTTCTCCCCCCTCCAGCTTTGAAAGTATCTTGTCTCCTCGTTGGTCATTGTGGTCAGGTGTCAGCAAGGTTATCCTAGTTTCTTAACCCTTTACAGGTGAAAGGGTTTTTCCTCTGGCCAGGAGGGATTTTAAAGGTGTTTACCCTTCCCTTTATATTTATGACAGCAAGAAAGCCCTGTTTACCCCCCCACCCAGCTCCCCTCCCCATGCCCCCTCCAACACCCCTCATCTCATCTCCCCTTCCCTGATCCCCCAGTCACACCCCACCCAGGTCCCTTCCTCTAGCCCCCCTGCCAGCCCAAAGAAGCTCCCACACCCCCACTCAGTGAGCTCAGATATCGGCACCTGCTCATTCACCCTCATGGCCCACTCACTCCATCCCTGTGCTCCTGCTGGAGCTGGTGCAGCTGTAGCTACACAAGCAGCCATCCAGGGACACACTGGAGCCTGGCCTAGCTGGGGTGGCCCTGCGCTGGGGAGTGGGCATGGCTCCAGCATTTCACCTTTGCACTGGGAGGGGTGGTTATAGCCCTTGGAATTCCCCCCTAGTGCTGCTCCCGATCACAAAAGTTATCATTAATAAAACCCCCATACCTCCAGGCCTAGAAAGCAGAGTAGTATCAGACACTTTCTCCCCCAGTTTACAAGGTAATTGGGAAGCTGCACAAGATCACTTCAGGTGGAACTGGGAAGAGAACCCAGGTCTCCAATGTGGAAAGTCCAGGCACTAGCCACTCATTTCTACTGCCTTTTGGGATGAATGCATGAAATCACGAAAGCTCATGCTCAAATAAATTGGTTAGTCTCTAAGGTGCCACAAGTCCTCCTTTTCTTTTTGCGAATACAAACTAACACAGCTGCTACTCTGAAACCTAGATACAACCTGGTTACGTGTCACTACCCACCACTGCACAATGGAGCCAGGAACAGAGCACTAGAGCTGTGATCTCTAATATTCTAATCTGTCTAGTATTTGTGGACTTGCTGGCACAGTGTGTGTGAAGTCCCACTAGGGTGACCAGATAGCAAGTGTGAAAAATCAGGACAGGGTTGAGGGGTAATAGGAGCCTATATAAGAAAAAGCCCCCAAAGCCAGGACTGTCACTATAAAATTGGGACAGCTGGTCACCCTGAGTCCCACTCTGGTGTTTGGCCTCAGAAATAATGGCAATTCCTGCTAAAGTTCAAGTGGTGGGGACGTGCTGGGGACCGGAGGGGCCAAGCTATTAACCCTGCAGCTGTGGGAGTGGGGATTGAGGGGTTCTACTTGATCTGTATTTTCAGTTTTCTTTTTTTAATAGTTCAATTCACATGATCGTTAAAAGTGTTATAATCTGTTGATTGTGGGGTGATGTGCCATAAAATCCCGTGGTTCCAAACTGTGAACATCTGCCACGCGCTGACAGGTTTGGAAATTGAGAAGTAAAGTGACCCAACCTGCTCTCTCCTGTTGAGCAATTCCCGATGTGCATGTTTATATAAAGCACATGACCCAGAGTGCAGGCTCGATAGCCTGCATCTTACTGTAATATGTTGCTATCATCATAATGACATACAGAGAGGTCCTCATTGGTATTGGGATACCCCACCCCGAAATCGCTTATGTCAGCCCATGTCTGCCTTCAAAAAATCACAGCTGGAAAATGAAAGAGAAATGAAACATAGAAAATATGCATCTTGTTTATTTACCTTAAGTAAATGTCAGGTTAAAAGGAGCTGAGAGGAACTTTTATAACCAGAATACATGGTAAAAACATCCACAAATCTGAAGAAGTGTTCTGAAAGGTACCGAAGTGGAAATATTGGCCCCGAACTATGGGGTTGAATTAATGTTAGTCTCTCACTTTCAGAAATATTTTATAGATCTCGACTTCATGTTCTCTCTCTTCTCTTTTCTTTAATCTCATGAGTTTTACACATCATTTTCTCTAGCACTCCTTTCCCATATGTTTATTTCTCTGCATCTCCCTAACCCTTCTCTATTCCCCATCACAGATCATTGCACTCCAGGTTCCCAGTTCTCTCCCCTGAGTTTATCCCTTCCTCTCTTGCTGCCCGCCCCAGAGCATTTCCCTTCTCAGGACAATTTTGCTTCACTCTTCATTTGCGTTTCCCTCCACTTTCTTCAAGCTTCTGTCTTTATACTGGTTTTACTTTATTTTTCTTTCTTTCATTTCTTTCCCCCGTTCTGGTTAAACCTACCCTGTACTTGACTCTCCACACCTTCATCCAGCTGACATCACCCCACCCTCTAGCTGGTTCCCACTGTAGCATCCCTTCCCTCGTGACTTGTAGGTCACACTCTCCAGTTTCTGGGTCGCCCTCTCCCAGGCTCCCTGCTGCTGTGGAGCCTCCAGCTTCTCCCCAAAACCCCAAATTCTAATTAATTAATTCTGGGTCCCTATCACCCCCACATCTTCCTGTCCCTAGCCTGGCTGTTAATTCTACTCCTTAACCCCCACATCACTTCTGCCCCCAGCCCCTCCCTCAGTTCTGACCTGCAGCCCCCTCCCCCCCATCTGCCCCTCTGCTCCTCCTGCAGCTCCAGGGGTTCTTCCCCCACCCCCTCCCATCGTTGGTGCTGCAGGGAGGGGGAGGAGCTTTCAGGGGCCATAGAGATGAGATATCGGGGGTTGAGTAGACAGGGGTCCTCCAGGGGCACAGATATAAGACAGAGCACTAGTTAGATGGGAATCCTCCAGGTCAGAGAGACTAGGATGACTGTGGCTAGAGAAGCCCATTTTTCCATTCTCAGTGGGCTCTTCCCCCCCATGTCAGTGACACTGTCTGACAAAGGATCCCCAGAGTCCTCCTGTATCATAGAGGACAGTAGCAAATAGGCTGCACAATCCCTGGGGCAATGACAAGATTGGCTTCTCTACCTCACCTAATGCTCGCTGTGTGATATATGCCATCATGTGCCAGCAATGCCCCTCTGTCATGTACATTAACCAAACCAGACAGTCTCAATGCAAAAGAATAAATGGACACAAATCTCACATCAGGAATCATAACATTCAAAAGCCAGTAGGAGAACACTTCAATCTCTGGTCACTCAGTTACAGACTTAAAAGTGGCAATTCTTCAACAAAAAAAACTTCAAAATCAGACTCCAGTGAGAAACTGCATAACTGGAATTAATTTGCAAACTGGATACCATTACATTAGGCTTGAATAAAGACTGGGAGTGGCTGGGTCATTACACAAATTGAATCTATGTTTGCAATCTAATTTCTCCATGTTAAGTATCCCCCTACTGTTACTCACACCTTCTTGTCAACTGTCTGAAATCGGCCATCCTGATTATCACTACAAAAGTTTTTTTTTCTCCTGCTGATAATAGCTCATTAATTAGCCTCTTAGAGTTGGTATGGCAACTTCCACCTTTTCATGTTCTCTGTGTATATATCTATATATCTTCCTACTGTATGTTCCATTCAATGAAGTGAGCTGTAGCCCACGAAAGCTTATGCCCAATTAAATTTGTTAGTCTCTAAGGTGTGTGACAAAGCTCTGTCCTTGCCTCTGTGGGTCCCACGTTTCTTGGCAGATTTCGCTAGCCTCAGAGGCTCACTGTGACCTTCCATGTAACCCTTCTTTCTCTAGAGACAAGGGTCACAGTCTACTGAGCCATTTTCATCATAAGCCATCAAGGGAGGTGAGGAGAAGTTATCCTTCCTTGCACAGTCTCTGTTGTCTCCCAGTCTCAGTGATTAATCAGGGGGAAAAAGGGGGGGGGGGAGTCTGGGCCCCCCCTCTACTCCAGGCTCCAGCCCAGGGACCCTAAAAGTATCAGCTATGGTAGATGATCTTTTAGAAACATGACATGTACAATTCCCTGGGCTACTTCCCCCACAGCAGCCCTCACTTCCTCAAGCTCCACTTCACCCTTACCTCAGGGCCTCCTTCCTTGTGCCTGATATAGAATCATAGAATATCAGGATTGGAAGGGACCTCAGGAGGTCATCTAGTCCAACCCCCTGCTCAAAGCAGGTGTGTACTACTCAGTCTCTCCAACAGCACAACTTCCTCCCACAGCTCCTGACATGCACACCCTCCTGACTGACTGGGAGGCTTTTAACTAGTTTCAGCCAGCCCCTGATTGGCTTGAGGTGTCCCAATCAACCTAGCCTTCTCCCTGCCTTCTGGAAAGTTCTTAATTGGCCCCAGGTGTCTTAATTGACCTGGAGCAGCTGCCATTTCACTTATCCTGGTACCAGGGATTTGTTTAGCCTGGAGCTAATATATCTATCTCCCACTATTTTTCTATAGCCATCTGGCCTTGCCCCGTCACAGATGCCACAAGTACTCCTCGTTCCTAATGCTCTCTGTTGTTTGACACCAGAGACTGGACAGAGACTTCATGATAGAAAGTCCACAGGAGGAGATCATAGAGATTACACTCTCTGAGGCTAGAGAGGCTGATTTCAGAGTCCCCAGTGGGATATTCCTCTCCCTCCCTCCTCCCACCGTGGTCTCAGGGACACAGGCGGAGCCAGGATCCTACCCCCAGCACCCAGAGCCAGGGTCGGATTCTCTCCCCAGGGACAGAGCATGGCAGGAAAGTGAAGATCGGGGCCTCGTCACCAGCATCGATAAATGTCTCCTGCCCCATGTCACAGTCCAGACAAACCCGGATCCTGCTGGGGACCCGGATCAGGGGCAGGGGGGTGGCAGGGGAGGTGAGAGCCCAGAATAGATCCAACATATACCCAATAGCCTAGATCCCCTCCTCTGGGCTGATATCTCTCTTCCTCCTCACAGACTCTCTGGCCACCCCCACAAACCAGCCTCCCTCACCCCCCACCTCCACCTCCCAGCAATGTCTCCCCGAGGTGAATCCCTCACAGCCCAGCACACAGGGCTCAGTGTCAAATCTCTCAGGACTGTCAGGCAGATACTGCTGTGTGTCTCCCCATCGCACACTTTTCCGATCCTCAGACAGGACGAGTTAGGGATGAGCCATGTCTGGATTCAGAGTCACGTTCATTGGGGAGAGAGAATCAGAGCATTGGAGGCAGAGCTCAGCCCTGGGGGAGGCTGGGACCATTTCTCACACTCCCCAGCAGCTCTGTTCTGGCTGGGACATTCCTGGCCTGGATCCCAGGGAGCTGCCTCTGTCCTGGGCACCTGAGACTGAGCAGAAATGTCACTGCAGTTCCTCACCGTTTAATAGGAACCACTTCACTGGTTTCTCATTTGTTTGCAGAGGCTTCAGCTCCCAGCTCCCCATGCTGGGGCTGCTCCATTCCCAGCATCAGAGACACAGACAGGAAGGTGTCAGAAGCTTTTGGTGAGGAGGGATCAGAAGAGGCAGATACCAGCTTTAAACCCCAGAGGGAAGCTCCCTCCCCTCATGCAGCCTCCACTCCCAGGCCAGGGAAAAGAGAGGAAGGGGCAGCATTGCAGAAGTGCCAATTAAGACCAGAGAGTAGGAGGTGGCATTGGGTGGGGTAGCCCCATCTCCAGCCCAGAGAGAAGGGAGAGGGACCAGCATCAGAGGGAGAGCATCTTTCCAATCCATGAAAGAGTGAGCAGTTCCAAAGGGAGAGCCTAGCCCTGCCCAAAGGAAAGGTAGGATGTTGGAGAAAAGCGATGGGGAGACCCCCTGCACTAGGGTGAAGGAGAGGGATCTGTCAGCACTCAGGGGAGGGAACTCTCTACTCATTCCTCTCAATTTTATATTAAAAGTCTTGTTATTGTCTATGAAAACCCCACAATCAGAGTTAAGGGTGTTTGGATGCTTCAGGGAGAGTGTTTCTGATCATCAGCATGGGCATGAATTCAGTACAAAGGTTGGTGTCAGGATTGTTTGTGTGACTTCAGCTTCTGATCACCTCACTGTTTAATGGGTTTATTTTTAAGGCTGAGTATCATGGCTGGGGTTGGTTTTGTTGGTAACTTTAACTACAATCTCAGGAAGATGTTTTCATTGGAATTGTCTCATAATTTAAACACAATTTCACCGTGTCTGAACGATCCTATTTAAGCCTTGTCCTGGCCATCCCGACTTTTTTTGGCAAAAGTGGGGTGCAGAGGAACATGCAGGGGGGCGAGTGGTGATGCCAGCCCCACACAGGCAGGCAGGCAGAGTTCAGGAAGGGAGGAAGGCGGGGCTTGACCTAGCAGCAATGCCAGTGCATGGGGGGCAGGCAGTGCTTGGGCAAGCAGCGACACCAGCCCTGCTGGGACGGAGCGGGGAGGGCTCAGACTAACCCCACATGGTGTCCCGTTTTCCCTTTGGGAAATATCGTCAACCTACCTCTTTTTGTCTCCCGTGCAGATGGCAGAGTGTCTGGATGGGGAAAGGAGGAAAGAGAGAAAATTTCAGGCTTTCATATTTATGTAACCCTTCTGCCCGTCGAAGTTGGCAGCAACAAGGGCCGGGTTCAGTATCTAGGGGTTCCATTCCAATAACACAATCCAAAACCGGCTCGAGCCCCCACCCAGTGGCATGGGACAAATATATACCACCCCCACTGGGCGCCTCCAAGAGGCTATACTTCCCCTCTCGCAAGCACAGAGTCTGAGTGTAGCAAAGCCTTTTAATAACAGAGAGAAACAATGTGGCATTATGTTGGGGAAACACCACCAACAGGATTCATAACACAATCCATGAGCAAAAAACCCACCCCAAACAAATTGGGGCATGTCCTTTCCCTTTGGTTCTTGAGTCCAGCAACCCAAAATCACCCAAAGTCCCAAAAGTCCAACACCCCAAAAGTCTCTGTCCCTGGTCAGTGCAGCCCCAGAGTTCGAAAGTTTATCTGCAGAGTTTTACCTCCCAACCTGGGTGGAGATGGGGTGGGGGTTAAGGGGCACCTTATGTGGTCCAAAGCTGATTGCCCCACCTCTCCATGGGGCTCCACTCCGCTCTGCCAGCCGCTCCCATAAGCTGCTCCAGGCATCCCACAGACTGCTCCGCTCCACCAGCCGCTCTGCTCTGCCAGCCGTCCCACAAACTGCTCCGCTCCAAGAGCTGCTCTGCTCTACCAGCCGTCCCACAAACTGCTCTGCAATATATCTTCAGGCTCCCCCACAACTTAACACAACACTCAGTGATTTCAGCTCTTAGCAAGTTTAGCTCTTTTGTGATTTCAGCTTGTAGTAGGGGAGCCTCAGTGCTAGTGTACCATTGGCCCAAAGTGAATTCAGCTCAGCTGCCTGTAACTAGACTCCTAATAGAATCAAAATTAGCTCTGATAGTCTACAGTGGAGAGAGGAGGAAGTGCAATTAGCATGTAAGACCCTCACCATAAGACCCATACCACCAGGTATTAATATCTATCCCCAGCCTCTCTCCTTTTACTAGGTTTTGGAACCCATGACCCTTGCCTAGCAAGTGCTGCTTAGTTGATGGTGAGTCCCTCCATCATAACAAAAGGCCAAGTACAGTTCCACTGTCCTTGATTCACATAATCAGGATAATAACAGTTTATTCCTGCCCCAATAACAGAGAAACTGGGGCTCCTACAGCAGCCAAAGTGACCATCTAGGCAGGCTGGGTGTGCCAATGCAAATGAGATCAGCCCCTGAAGTTCTTTTCCACAACCCACGACTCACCACCAGATGTCAGGGTAGAGCTCATCCTGACTCTGCTTACATTTTTAACAGCATTCCCACTCTGAACTCTTAGAACTGTGTTTTCATCATCACAGAGAAACAGACAGCGGCCCAGAGACAGACTCAGGTATTTAATATAAACTTATCTAAAACCTTCTATTTCCTCTCTCATTCAGGCATCTCCCAGCAATGGAACCAACATACTTGCAGCCTCACATCCATCCCAGGACATACAATCTGTAAATTAGATTTACTTTTCCCTCCCACCAGTCCAGGTGGTTTGTCTCATTCACTTTCTGCCTTTTGTCATAGCCTAGACCCAGATCATACAAAGACTTTGGCATAAAAGTAACTTTACCGACTTTGGTCCCCTTGACGCTAAGAGTTTGTGAAATCCTGGCTCTAACTGTGAGCTGTTGGGTCTGTTTACTCAGCGTCTCTACAGAGAGCAGCATGACAGGGCCTTGTCCTCCATGTGGACTCTGAGGCGGGGGAAGGTTGGCTCCATGGGCCAGATTCCCCACTGTACCGGCAAAAGGAGAGAGGGGAGGCAGTTTCTGACTCCTCTATTCAGTGGCTGCAGGGGCCAGTGCAGACCTTGGCACAGGCTGAGGAAGTTCTGAAGCCAGCCAGAGCTACTTCCCTAGGACAGTGGCCCCCATATGTCTTGGCCAGTGTGCAGAGAGTCCGAGGCCCAGCTTTACATGTCCCACGTCCCTCTGTCCCCGCTCCACTCCCCTCCCTCTTCCATGCGCCCGCACCACCCCCACCCCATTCCCAGCCCTGTCAGGAACCCGCCTTGTGCCTGCAGCTGCTGGGGAGGAGACACAAGAGGCTGCTGTGTTGGAGGGATCCCTCACCGTGGGGGAGGGGCTTTCTCCTTCCCTATGGCCCATTTGGCCCAGCTAGCTGCCATACGAGACCAGAGCCCAGTGATGGACTGGGTCCAGCTCTAACAAACAACCTTTAATTTACAGTCTCAGAGGGCTTAGGCTCCTGCAGCTCCCACTGACTCCACCTGCAGCTGTGGATGCTACACAGCTCTGGAGCACCTGCCCTGCAGCTCTCTAGCTGGGAGAGAGTAACTCAGGCGCCCCAAATTAGGCCATTTTGCTTAATTTGGGCCTGAATGTTGTGACCTTTGGTAAGTCGTGTATTTATGTGAGATGTCTTGACACCTGGGGCCCTGCTACATCTCCTCAGTTTATCTGCTTTCCAGTAGTTGTTATGCTCAGTATTGAGAATTGGAACATGGGTTATTTCTTATACAGAAGTTTGGACAGACCAAGACTGTGCATTTATACTGACTGACTTGGCTTTCGCCTGGTTAGCAGTTTGCTTGACATAAGGAAATGTTGCCTTAGGTTGTCTTGTAATTAAGTGATGTGTTCATAAGTTCCTATGTGGGACAAAGAGATTTTTTGACCACACAATGTACTTAAAGACAACAGACACCCAAAATGTACTGCCCAGGAGCAGTTAGCAAAGTAAAAAAAAAACCTATGCAGAGAACAGGGTCGAAGAGACCTATGCATAATTAGTAGTAATTAGCCAATCAGAAAAAAAATAATAACATGGAAATAGCTTGGACAGCAAAAGCCCTGACAATTAAAAAGTTCATGCTTGTGCATTGTATGAGTTATAGAAGATACTTAAGATTCATAACACTCAAAGCTGATTGGAAAAAAACCTAATAAACACAAAATTTGGATGTGTATAATATGTCAGACATTGTAAGGGGTAATCAGAGCTTCATAGGAGAAATCCTCCGTAACCCACCTATGGCCCAGGAGTAGGCAACTGGCCAGTACTTCTTTCAGTATATCTATCATTTCTTACTTTCATAGTAATTGTCATGGCAAGGCATGCTTTAGGTACAAATAAAGGTTTGAATTAATCAGCCTGAGTGACTTGGACCCCAAGTGTGTGGCATTAAGTTAAATACATGCATAATCTAATTATGAACCAATTGACCAGAGACATTCTCCTCCAACAGACTCAGAGGCTCACCCCAATTTCCCCTCCTAGATCCCTTCTCGGTACCTTTGAACGTCCTCATAGTCTCCAATAGCGCAAGAGTTTTCTGGGATAAATCACCGAGTCTCTTTTCTAGTTCAGGAGAAATCTCGTCTGGCTGCTGGAACTTCCCCTTCTCACACCTGGACAGAAATAATTTCATGTGATTCTATTTCATTTATTGATTCATTATATATGAATGAGTTCTTCACAAGTTCTTCCTAGTGAGCTGCTGCTCTAATGGGCCTGGAGTTAGAATTCCTCAACTTCTCCCAGCCTCAGAGCAGGTGCAGCACAGGCCATGGCAGTGAAATCTTCCCCCGAAAGGTCCCATTAATATTTTTCAACTCTGGCCTGGAGAGACCAGCTCTGGAGATAAAAGGGGAATTGAGTCTCCATGGACAATTCACTCCTTCGCCTCCATGCTCTGAGGGACAGGAGATTCCTAAGCAAAGTGTTGTAGAAATCTGACCACTAGGAACTAGACTGAGACATCAAGTCTCCCCTCCCCAGCTTATTCCACACAGGTCTCCAAACAGTCCTCAGGTGGGAAAGACTCTTGACCACTGCTGCCCTGGGCTGAATGGTAACCAGGGCCCCAGCAGTGACAGGCCCATATTCCATCCCCACAATTCTGAGGCAGCCAGTCCCCCAGCGATGTGACATCGCTAGGAAATATTTGAGGTCAGTCTTCCCCACTGTATGGATAATTCCAGAGTCTTCTGTAAAAGGGTGAGAACCTCAGGATGAAATTGATCAGAGAGACTTGAATCCAGAATGTGACCTTCCCCACACATTTTGCTGTATAGTCCCTGCGAGATGCGGTGCTAACATCATCTCCAAGCTCTTTCCTAGCATTGTGAAGTGTTAGGGGAGTGAGAGAGACATGTACCTGCTCAAGGTGCTTCTGACATCCTAGAGGAGAGAGAGAGAGAGTATTTCAGGCCCACCTGACACACACACAACATTCCAAAGAAGGGATTTTGCAAGTATGGGGGAAAGAGGCCATAGGTGCCGACTTCCCCTCTAGCCAGGGGGTGCTCGACCCCCCCCTCCACCGCAGGCCCTTCCTCCACTCCACCCCTTCGCCCCCACTCCATCCCTTCCGCCAAGCCCACGCCCCCACCCCACCTCTTCCCGACTGCTTCTCCCCCGCTCCGCCTCTCTGCTCCCTCCCGCCAAGCATGCCCCATTCCCACTCCTCTCCCTCTCTCCCAGAGCATCCTGCATGCTGCGAAACAGCTGATTTGTGGCAGGCGGGAGGTTTTGGGAGGGGGGGAGGAATTGATCAGTGGGGCTGACGGCGGGCAAGAGGTGCTGGGGGGAGGTGGGAGGGGGGAGCTTGGCTGCCTGTGGGTGCTAAGCACCCACTAATTTTTCTGCATGGGTGCTCCAGCCCTGGTGCATCCACGGACTCGGCACCTATGAAAGAGGCCGTGCCCTGGCTCCAGGGCCATGGATTCCCTGACTAATGGGGCTTTTCCATCTCTAATATCATTGTGTCTGTGGCTCTGCAAAGAATAATAATAATTCACATTTCAGGAATGCACACACTGAATTACACGGTGATCTCCAACTGCTGGACTCCAGTGCCCATGTTTTAGGAGCTGTCCTGTCCCTGTGGTGGGATCTGGAGTATTTCTAACAGTCTCACCTGCAGGACTTCACTCGCTGGCTTCTGAAACGTCCCCTCCATCTCACTGACCAGCTCACTGAGATGGGAAATTTCCTCTGAGAGTGTGGTGATATTTTCATTCTGTATCTTCACATTCTCCTTGTCCAGCTTTTCTAGCTGGGCCAGCAGGAGTCGCTCTTGTTCTTCCAGGGACTGACGCAGTTGCTGAAATTCAGACACAATCTTCTGCCTCTCGGTTTGTGTCTTTCTCTGTAAAAAATTGATAAATAAATAAATAAATAAATAGGGCAAGGGCTGGTCAGGGTCATGGAGGCAGTCTGGGGTCCTTTCATGGAGTGCTGAGTGTGCAGGAGGGAGAATTTCTTTGCAAATTTTAAGTCACCTGACACTGTGCAATGCCATGTGGTTACTAGAGAGAGGATTTTCTTATACCTCTCCTTTTGGCCCCAGAATCTCGTAAAGGGACATTCCCATGTCTGACATGGCTTGAATAATGCATTATCGATGGCCTCGGAGATGCAGATCCAAAGCAGCAGGAATCAGGATTCAGCCACTAGAGCTGGGTGACATTTTCTGCACTAAATTTTTTTCCAGGGAAAAATGCAGCTTTGTCGACACTGAAACGTTTCATGAATTCCTGTCACTGTCACCCAGTTGTTTTGTTACAAAAAGAAATAAATGAAAAATCAAAATATTTTCTTTTTAATTTTTTTCCCCCACGATTTTAAATGTGAAATTACTTTTTGGTAGAAAATTTCTTTCTTTTTTATATAATTATATTTTTTTAAAGAAATGGTCAAAATTGAAACAAAACATTTTGATTTTGTCAAAATGAAACATTTCATTTGACCAAGAAAAAGTCTAATTTATGATTTGCTGCAAATGTTATAAAAAAACTTTTGGTTCAACCCAATTTTTTTTTTAAATATCTAGCCAGGGAAAATGATCTGGTATTTGCCCAGCTCTACTCAGAACCATGTGGACAGAAACAGGTGGGGAGAAAAAAACGGATGAAACGATGACACAAAAAACAACGGACTTAGGCAGAGAGCTCTGTATTGGATACATTCAGTTCACATTGGGAAGATTTTTATCACAGCCACAAAAGCTAGAAATTAATTCACTAATTGACATGAAAGCTTAGAATCTGTAGAGGAACATGTTGTCCTTTTCTAGGGAGAGGATTTTTCAGGCCCTTTATATGGATGTGTGTGTGCACGCACACACACACACACACACAGAGTATCCCAGGATCATGAAGCAACAGACAAAAGTCCACTTTCCCCAATGCCACAAAGCAATCATTCACAAGAGTGAAATGTGAAGGAAATAAGCTGTACTAAAAGATACATTCTAATTAAAAGAAACTGACGTAACAAATAAGGAGGATATGAACTGTACTGAAAATAGTAAGGAGTGTAAACAAAATATCTGGACAGCACCTTAAGGCATGCAAGATGAATGACAGGAATGGAGAAATTGTCAGAGCGCAAAGGGACTGTACGCCAGAATGGAGCGGAGGGATAGAAACCAAGACATCACACGCAGGAATACATGGCTGTATTTAAGATGGAGCTTAAAACTGTAAACAAAGATTGAACAAGAGGATTCCTCAAGACATAACTAAACATCCTCCAGACTCTGGGCTGACAGGGGCTGAGAACTGTGAATCTGCAGAGTGAACGTGTGTCAGTGGGGATTTGTTCTAGTGCATTGGATTTTCTAATTCAAAATTCTGTTATTTCATAAATATAAATTGTTACCTATAAAGTGAGTTTAATTGAGCTAATAGTAGCTAATATGGAGTAGATAAGAATAATAGTTCACAGTAGATTATGGCAGTGGTTTTCAACATGTGGCCTGCGGACCTCTGGGGGTCCGTGGACTATGTCTAAGCAGGGCCGTCCCTACCCATACGCAAACTACGCACTGCATAAGGCACCAGGAAATTTGGGGTACCAAATTGCCCCAAATTTCCTGGTGCCCTGCGCAGCTGCGTGCTACATCCAGCTCCAGTGGCCAGCCCGAACCCCCAGACAGCTGAGCCGGCTGCGCACAGCAGGGCCCAGGAAAGCTGCCTCCACACCTTCCCACCCCTTCCCCTCAGGCCCCGCCCCTGCTCCGCCCTGCCCCGCCTCTTCCCATCCCTGCTCCGCCCCATCTCCCCCCCCCACTTCACCCCTCCCCCGCAACCCCGTCCCCTGAGCTATGCGTCCCGGGAGACTGCAGCAGGGGTCGGGATCGGGCCCGCCCTGCACTCGCCAGACTGTGGGAAGTGGAGTGACCTGGCCCCAGCCTGCTCCGCTCCACCATCTCCCAGCCGCGCCGCCAGTGAGTGCTGGGGAGCATTACCCCCCTTCCCCCAAGCTGGGGAGCAGAGCAGAGGAGGCTGGGACTGGGTCGCTCCACTCCCCGCTGCCCTGTGAGTGTGGGGGCAGGCCTGACCCCTGCTGCCTTCCTGCACTGGCTGCTCCTCTCTTCCAAAGCCCTTGAGGGCAGCCCCCCGTTGAGGCCTGGGACGCCCCCCACCCCCTGCACAGGCCTGGGATGCCTCCCCCTTCAGAGGCCCCCCCACAGGAGGCTGCGTAGGGCACCATAATCTGTAGGGACGGCCCTGTGTCTAAGGGGTCCGCAAAAGACCTAGACTGAAAACTGAGTGAACAGAATTCAACTATACACACAGACAATAGATTTCCAACGGGGTCCGCAAATGAAAAGAGGTTGAAAAACACTGGTTTATGGTGTCGGCCCAAGCAGTAATTCCTGCTAAAACAACTAATTTTGATTTCCTTGTGATTATTCCCCACTTAATGAATTTCTGCTTTAACCCCAAGTGATAGAGATAAAACGTAATTGGCCCTCTAGATTTCCCCGGCCTCTCCTTATTGCTCTGATTCAGAACGCCCCTCCATCCGGCTCGTTACCAATGTAGGTTCATAATGACGGGCATCTAGCAGATATTCCTGGCTTCTTGTCTCTAGGCTCACTTTACATCCTAGCAGCGTTTCTCTCTCTTCTCTCAGAGTCTGCAAATAGGCCTGAATCTTTTCCTGAAGAAACAGGAAATAATTTGAGTGGTGGTATTTTTATTTTTAGGAGGAGGGTGAGAGCTTTTCCAGCACAGACAAACAAACACATTACTGATGAGTGGAGAATCCAGTAGGTTTATGATATCAGAGATTCCAAGGAAGTGGAGTCATATTACTGGACACTGGGAGTGTTTTATTTTCAGACTCCTTTAAATTGTTTGATCTTGTTTCTCCATTGATTGACACCAACATGAAACTGAGGTCAGATCACTGGATTTTTCATTCCCTATGTCAAATATCCTGTTTTTAAGAAGGTTTAACAAACAAAGTGATACAAATTCCAGAAGCCACCAGGGCTTGAAATATGGACTGGGATTCTCAAAGGAGCCCAACTCCCATTGAATTTCAGCCCTGAACCCCTGCAGACTGGACTGCTTGGACAGAACTGGTCTGACCATGAGGGCCAAACCCTATTAGACGTGTTGATTTTTGACAAGAATGTTCGGTGTTTGCCCTAGTGCTGTCCTGAACCCTTCCAGTGCTCATGCTGCCTCGGTAGCTGTTCCCCAGCTCCCAGCAAAGCTCGCAGAAGCAGTGTGCTCTAGAGATTTCAAAATGACGCACTGTGGGAGAGCAGCATAAGGACTAATGGAACCACTTTGGCTGGTTCTTCAGCCTGACACTGGTCAAGACCGCCTGGGGGTTAGTTTTGCTCCAACACAGTCTAATCCCCATTGTATTTGGCATGTACCTATGCTGCCTGGAGCCCTTTTGTGCGTGCACTCAAAGTCCTCAGGGTCTACACAGTGTTTAGCACAGTGATCTCCCCTAGTGCAGCCCGGGATCAGAGTTACACTTCTCATGGAGCAACACTGGAGTTCAGAATCCCAGTGGGAAACCTCCTCTCCATGCTGGGCTTGGGACCTTTATCAAGGCGTCTTTGCCTCCTAATGGCCTTTCTTAATTATTGCTCAATCAGGAGACGGCTGTATCAGATCCCTCCCAGCACTGGGTGAGGCAGACGTAGCAGAAAATATTCCCACCCTCCTGACTGACAGGTTCTCTGAAATACTCCAGATGGGTGGGAGAAGTACGTTTATGCTGGAATCTCGTCACAACTGGACCATGAAGCTGGGTCCCCATACTGTAACTTGTTTGTCACTTCCTCATCCTTTCTTCCTTCTACTTCATTTACTTCAATTTCTGCATGTGTCTCTGAAGGTGAATAAATTTTCTCCACTTCCATATCAGTCTGATGCTGTCAGCTGCCTTTATCTAGAAGTAAGTTTCCATTATCTTGAGTTTTCAGACTCCTTTTTTGTGGATGTGAGCTACTCTCATGTCAAAGTAATATACCTTCATCTTGATATTCCAAACTGCTTCCATGCGAATGTGAGCTAACCTCCTCCTCTCCAAGGCCATGTCTACGCTACGAAAGTACTCCAATTTTACAGAAGTCGATTTTTGGGAACAGATTGTATAAAGTAGAGTCCATGCGCGCACGTTAATTCGGTGGTGTGCGTCCACAGTACCGTGGCAAGCGTAGACATTCCGAGTGGTGCACTGTGGGTAGCTATCCCACAGTTCCCGCAGTCCCCACTGCCCCTTGGAATTCTGGGCTGAGCTCCCAATGCCTGATGGGGCCAAAAATTTGTTGCAGGTGGTTATGGGTAAATATCATCAGTCAACCCTCCCTCCCTCTGTGAAAGCAACAGCAGACAATCATTTTGCGCCCTTTTCCCTGGTTTGCCCGAAGAGACACCATAGCACAGCAAGCATGGAGCCCGTTCAGCTCACCGCAGCAGTTATGACCATTGTAAACACCTCACGCATTATCGTGCAGTTTATGCAGAACCAGCACCTGAAAAACCAGGTGAGGAGGCAACGGAAGCATGGTGATGAGGACATGAACACAGTTTTCTCTAAAACCATGGTCCCCAGCAATTTGGAGATCATGGTGTTACTGGGGCAGGCTCATGCCGTGGAATGCCAATTCTGGGCCTGGGAAACAAGCACAGAATGGTGGGACTGCATAGCGTTTCAGGTTTGGGATGATTCCCAGTGGCTCTGAAACTTTCGCATGCATAAGGGCACTTTCATGGAACTTTGTGACTTGCTTTCCCCTGCCCTAAAGCACAAGAATACCAAGATGAGAGCAGCCCTCACAGTTCACAAGCAAGTGGCAATAGCCCTGTGGAAGCTTGCAATGCCAGACAGCTACCGGTCAGTCGGTAATCAGTTTGGAGTGGGCAAATCTACTGTGGGGGCTGCTGTAATGCAAGTAGCCAACGCAATCAAAGATCTACTGATATCAAGGGTAGTGACCCTGGGAAATGTGCAGGTCATACTAGATGGCTTTGCTGCAATGGGATTCCCTAACTGTGGTGGGGCAATAGACAGAACGCATATCCCTATCTTGGGACCAGACCACCAGGGCAGCCAGTACATAAACCGCAAGGGGTACTTTTCAATGGTGCTGCAAGCACTGGTGGATCACAAGGGACGTTTCACCAACATTGGGATGGCCGGGAAAGGTGCATGATGCTCGCATCTTCAGGAACTCTGGTCTGTTTAAACGGCTGCATGAAGGGATTTACTTTCCAGACCAGAAAATAACTGTTGGGGATGTTGAAATGCCTATAGTTATCCTTGGGGACCCAGACTACCCCTTAATGCCCTGGCTCATGAAGCCGTACACAGGCATCCTGGACAGTAGTCAGGAGCTGTTCAACTATAGGCTGAGCAAGTGCAGAATGGTGATAGAGTGTGCATTTGGATGTTTAAAGGGTCGCTGGCGCAGTTTACTGACTCGCTCAGACCTCAGTGAAACCAATATTCCCATGGTTATTGCTGCTTGCTGTGTGCTCCACAGTCTCTGTGAGAGTAAGGGGGAGACATTTATGGCAGGGTGGGAGGTTGATGCAAATCGCCTGGCTGCTGAATACGTGCAGACACACACCAGGGCGGTTAGAAGAGCACAGCAGAAAGCGCTGCACATCAGAGAAGCTTTGAAAACCAGTTTCATGACTGGCCAGGGTACTGTGTGACACTTCTGTTTGTTTCTCCTTGATGAAAACCCGCCCCCTTGGTTGCCTCTAAATTCCCTGTAAGCCATCTGCCCTCCCCGCTTCAATCACAGCTTGCTTGCAAAGGAAATAAAGATACTATAGTGTAAAAAAATGTATTCTTTATTAATTGATTATAAAAATAGGGAGATAACTCACAAGGTAGCCTGGGTGGGGTGTGGGAGGAGGGTAGGAGGGAAGGAAAAGGCCATTTTAAAACTTCTTGAATGACAGCCTTCTGTTGCTTGGGCTGTCCACTGGGGTGGATTGGTTGGGTGCCCGGAGCCTCCCCGCCCCCCACATTCTTGGGCGTCTGGGTGAGAAGGATATGGAACTTGGGGAGGAGGGAGGGTGGTTAAACAGGGGCTGAAGTGGCAGTCTGTGATCCTGCTGCCCTTCATGAACCTCCACCAGATGCCAGAGCATGTCCGTTTGATCCTGCAGTATCCCCAGCATTGCCTCATGCCTCCTCTGATCTTCCTGCCATCACCTCTCCTCACGTTCATTGGCCACTTTCCTGTACTCTGCTATTGTGTCCCTCCACACAACTCTGTCAGTGCCAGACGACTGAATGAGCTCAGAGAACATTTCATAGCGCGTGCGTTTTTTTTGCTGCCTTATCTGAGATAGCCTCTGGGATGGAGGAGGGAGGCTTGAAACATTTGCAGCTGCTGGAGGAAAAAAAGGGAGTGAAGTATTTAAAAAGATACATTTTACAGAACAGTGGCTATACTCTTCCACAGTGAACAACACTATTCACATTACATAGCACATGTGATTTTGGTACAAGGTCGCATTTTGCATCTTATATTGAGGGCCTGCGGCTTTGGTTTTAGAGATCACACACGCAGTGCCGGGCAACCGAATTCGGCTTGCAGGCAGCCATGGTAAGCCACAGTCTTTCGGCTTCTGCAACCTTCACAATAGCAGCGCCCTCCTCTCCCATACCAAGCAAAGCACGTTGAGTTGGCCATTTACTGCTGCGGTTTCCCTGTTAACGTGCAGGAGCAGAAACCAAACTAACCCCCTCCCTTTAGTGATAAGGGATTCAGAAACTGGCATAGGGCTAACGAATGTTTAAAAACCACCAACTGTCAAAATCTCATGTGTCGAGCTGTTCTTCATGGTCAAGTTTTAATGAAGGGAAACCTATTGATGTATTGTTGGATGAGGGCAAGCAGGCTTATCTGTCTAAACAAGAAGAAGAATGGTGCCATAACTGAAGTGTAATGGGGCGACTGATCGACATTGTTCTGTGTTTGGCGAAAGGTGGGAGACCATTCAGGGATCACAATGAAAAAGCTGACAGTTTTGAGAAAGATTTATTTCTAAATCTTGTCACTATGCTCCAAAAATATGATCCCGTAATGGCAAAGCATGTGCAACAATCTCCTCAAAACGCTACCTATCTGAGTAATTGCACCCAAAATGTAGCCTTGCACAATGTTGTGCGACAAAAGATTGTGTCTTCACTAAATGGAAAAATGGTCTCAATAATTGCCGATGACGCTACTGACTGTGGACACCATGAACAGATGTGCGTGGTGCGGTATTTTGACAATGAAAAACAGACCAGTTGAACATTTTATGTCTGTTCAGAGACTATTAACAGTTGATGCTCAGTCTATTTTTGACCAGTGAAATGACGCCCTTGGCATTCGTAAAATTGACGGGTCATCAGTGATGTCTGTCTGTTTTGATGGCGCGTCTGCTAAGTCTGGATGTACTGTGGGAGTTCAAATGAAATGTAAAGAAAGAAACAGTGAAATACTCTATGTACGCTGCTATGCGCATTGTTTGAACCTCGTCCTAGAAGATGCATGCAGTGCAAGTAAACAAAACAGAACTGTCTTTGATTTTTTTTCATGTTATTCAGACTCCTTATGCCTTCATGGAGGGGAGTCCTGTGCAACATGCAGTAATGGAGAAGATTTCACAAGAAGTAGGATCCCAGTTGAAGACTTTGAAGTCCCTGTCAAACACAAGATGGGCATGCAGAGCAGAAGCAGTGGCTGCTGTAAAACAAAACTACTCCATCATTTTACAAGCTTTACAAGAGATTATTGAAACAACTTGCCTTGCTGACGCTAAAATAAAAGCCAGGGGCCTTATCCATGAACTAAATTCATTCAAGTTCATCTTTGCCCTTCACATGATGCACCCTATTCTCCAGATGGTGGTAAAAGTGAGTAAGGCTCTTCAAGCTCCAGATCTCAACTTACTTACCGCTCATGATTTTGTACATTGAACAAGAATTGGCTTTGTCAGTTAATTACAATGATGTGATTGAGAAATTTAAGTCCATAACACCTGGTGAGAGACGTCTCATTCTCTAGGACAAGAAGATGAAGAAACCTTAATCTGTTTTGGTCAATTTGGATTAGCTCATTATCTGGTTAAAGATAAAGATCATGAAAATTGACTGTATCTTTGTATACGCCTGGTTATCACTACAGCAAAAATTTGGTATTTTGTGTCTCATTTTTTAAGTTTGTATTTTTTAAGTAAAGTTTAGTCGTTAATTTAAAAAAAACATTAAGTTTAGTTAAGTTTTAGTTACTTTAGTTTGTTTGATGAATAAAAATAATGTCCTTTATGACTGAGTATTCAATAAATGTTCGCCTTTTAAAAAAATAAATAAAATTCCCTGAGTGCACACCCTAATGAAATGTGCTGTGCACGCCTATGGTGCTTAGCATACCTGTCGAACTGTGCAATAAGGAGTTAAGAGTTGTGCCTTAAAAATAAAGGTTTTACAGCAATATTGTTAGTAGTGAAAGAGCTGTTGGTGGGGATCATTAGTGATGGGTGAAAAAGACCTTGTGGCTGCTCGCTTAAGACCGGAGAAAACCAACAGGTTAGAGAGATGTGTAATGAAGAAGGGAAAATGCCCCTGGGAAAGGGGGTGCCTTACAACAGCGTTATACACAAGCAGCACATTACTATAATTATCGGGGGGGAAACACCAGACAAGTAACCACAATAAATGAACATACCCCAAGTAATGGGCAAATCTGGCAAAAGTACCCAAATACTAAGGGTCTTCCTGGCTAACTGCATGAATAATCAAGAATCTTTACAATAACTGTATCGCCGTTTCTTAAATGATTTGCATGCCTGTAATCATGGTGATTTATTTATTGTTTAGTCTTTTGGTCCCCATTTCTCTATTGTTTATCTGTATGGTCTCTTCTAGTTCTTTGATTTTTGGGGGGCTGATGTATAAGTAATTTTGCTGGGTGTAAACCAATTAAGGTGGTGGGATCTAATTTGTTAGATAATCAAGTTACAATATGTTAGGATTTATTATTTAAATTACAGTACAATGGTTGGTGAAAGGCAACGCTGAGAATAAGGCGATACTGATATGTGAATGTTATAGGGGTTTCTTAATTTCAGATTCTTCAGAATTTCAGAATACAATTTTCTCCCAAAAGTTGCACCAAGCAAAAAATGACCTGTACTGCACACATAATGGCAGGTAAGTAGAGTGTTTCCGTGTGTATTCATTTGTTTTCGGAAGCCATTATCTTCAAACAACTCTGCTTGTGTTTTCTTTTTTTAATGACATTTTTGGGCTGTTACATTTCATGTCCTGAGTTACTATGTCTATATGTGGCTACAATCTTGTAGGTGATATCCTTATCTCTAACATTCAATCTGCACTGATTGAATACAGCCATATTTTGCAAGCCACAAATACTTCAAAGTTTACCCTGCTTATATGTCCGCAATGTACATCTCATACCTTCTAACTGAACTTTGAGTCTTATATGGATTGATACTCCCTGTTTCCACTTAAGTACCTGTTTTCTGTTGTAAACAATTCTCAGGGAAATCTTTTGAGGAAAACATTGCAAATGTTTTGGCATATCTAAGGAGTAGCACATATCCTGAGGGAATGAATAAATCAGGCAGACTGAACCTGCATCGATTTGCTCTCAACTTTTCTTTGGAAGGCAAGGAGTACTTTTTTTCAGATAATACAGACACTTTACACTGGAAAATTCAGACAGTAAATAATGGTCCTGATGTCCCAACACTGGGATTTACTTGGAGTGTTAACCTTACCTTCAAGGGGACCGGGATTGGGATCTCTAGTTTTATTCAAATTTTCCAGAAAATCTCCTTTGCTATCTATGCCGGTGGTGCAACAAACACATGGTGCAGGTACATGAGAAATTAGTATAAATTTTACCAAAAAACCCTACGACTTTGCTTCATTTCTTAAGTATGTTCACTAGTCTGCTGCAAGCACCATCAACAATCACTGAGCAATCATTTCTAGTTTAAAAACAAAACAAAACAGCTAGCTCCAACCATACACTGAAATTCCCCCCTTGTACTCAAGTCATTACGAACCATACTGTATCTAGATGTCTTTGATATGCATATGCCTTATAATTAATGAATGTCTTAGCAAATAACTGGTCATAGCTTAAGTGCAACACTTGATTTCATCATCATGTCTCCCTCAGTGGCAGATTAGCCACTATGACTAAGGGCCCAGGCCAAGGGGCCAAGGTCAACGGCGGTGGGGGGGACCTGGCTTCTGCCTGGTGGGTGGGATGAGGGAAGCCTGCCTACGTCGCTCTCACCCCCAGCATTGGCAGAAGCCGCATAAGTGCCGGGTGGGGCAGGAGAATCCACAGCACCCTGCTCCTGGTCCCCTAAAGAAGCACACCACTCAAGCCCCCGCCACAGCCCTGGGACAAGAGGAGATCTCATTCCCTGGTACAGCCCCGGGGCCATGACACAGGGACAGAACTTCTCTGGTCCTGGGGCTGTGTGGATATGTTGTTAATGTAACTTGGAAGAATATAGTCTGTAATGAATTGATCAATGAATTCACAATATGCTTTTCTCTTGTGTGTTAGTGAGATGTTACAAATGAGAATATGTTAATGGAATGATTTTTGAGAAATCATTATAAAATTGTAGAAATCATCACATTACCAATATAATTTGTACATATATTTACACTTACAGATAACCTTGATTTAAAAAACAGAATTGTTAATAATTGACCCAATTGTTAATAATTGTGTGACGAGATGAGATATGAAGGAACATGCCTGAGGAATTAGAGGTGATTTAGTAGATACTTACTTTTACAGTGGACATGAACTGTTCCTGTGAATTTTTTTTCCAGGGAATGTAATGTAACAGTAGTGAGACTAATATCTATCTACAAATAAAAATTGAAACCCAGCATGTACTTGTACTGAATATGCTTACTAATGAACTTCTCATGAACTTCTGTGGTTTGAGTCCGGGTAACAACTTCACAGAATGTGGACACGAAACAGTAGCATGTTGCATGAGTGAGAAAGTGTTGTTATCAACATGGGGCACAACAAATCAGGTGATATATTGTGTAGGAGAGAGACAATAATATGAAAGAAAGTGTGTATATATATGAGCAATAAGCCATTGCAATCATTAATTAAATGGAGCTAGAATGGATTTGTATCTATGTCCAGAAACCGGAGGGAAAAAAAATGAAAGAAAAGCTCATTTATGCAGTCCACTAATGTTCTCTCTAAAAATTTCAAATACTTCATAAAACGATTAACTAGCAAACCTCATCGGATTGGAAGAGCAAAATTTTTAAGCATACCAGACAAAGTGATGGCCACAACTGCGGACCTCTCATCTTAAAAGTATTGAATACCAAATTGCCATTATCATTTGTTATTTATGTGTCATTATCTGGGGTGAAACTAAATGCCAGAGATTACTGGGGTTTCTGCACCGGCGTCCTTGCCAAGGTGTGTGGGGTGGGCTCGTGGCTCCCAGAAGGGGTGGGGTCTCGGGCGGAAGGTCCGGGGCTGGGGGGCCAGGAGCCCCAGGCCCTCGTAAATTGCCAGAACCCAGGGCAGCTAAAGGCTAAAGGGGGTAGCGACATTAAAGCATAAAGCACTGCCGCAGCAACACTGTAACGTCAACCGTGTACGGGCCGGTACCGATGGCCGGTGCTTACCGGTATGCTGGACCGGCCCACTTTCACCTCTGGTCATGATGATTTTTCTAAATAGAAGTGTTGTTAGTTTGCAGAAATGTATTTGCAGCGGAAAGACATCAGCATGGTAGAAACAACCCAAGAGGCTAATAGTGCGTTTAGAAGACAAACTGCAATTGTTCTAATGAAGGAGTCAGGTAATTACTTTCTCCCATGTACTATTGTGGTAGTATAACATTGTATAAGGGGACATGCTGGATACATTGTATATGAGAGGGCATGCCAAAACATGTTACAAAGTATCTGAGGGAGCACACGTAGGGACAGTTAGCTTTTGAATGGAGAAGCAATTAAGATAGAGCCAGCACGTCTAAGAAGCAGGCACCAGAATGGAAGGTGTGAAGGGCAATTAGTTAAGTTAACTGGAAGCTGTTAAAGGAGATTGTTAAGGGTGGCAGGTAATTGAAGATACGTGACTGGTCTCAGGGATCTCGAAGGGTGGTGACTAAAATCTTTTTCTTCTTTTGTCTGTAACTTCTCTGTAACTTGTTCTCCAGCAAGCTGTATAAATTAAGAGACACAAGCCCCACTCGGGGGGCTCACTTCTAAATGTATTAGCAGAGCAGCTTTGCTAATAAAACAGAGTGGTCTGATAAATTGTGAGTCTGAGTCAAACTTTGACACTATGGACTCATTAGGCCTATGTGAAGATAACAGGAAGAGTGGAATTATGTCATGTAGCAGATAGGGGTATTAAGATAACTAAAGTGGGATATCGCACAGGTTTGGTTCTGCAATGGTGACTATGCATCAATAATATCTTTAAGTACCTGACCATTTGAATGGGGTGAATGGTTGCTATTGATTGACCAGTTAAATGAAATTGCTAATTTTATATACAGCTGCAGTAAAGTAAAAATTTGAGAAAATATGACTCACAAAAAAGGAAGAAAATACGTTCAAACCCGTGGCTGGATTAAAATATTCACGATAATTAATAAATCAAGATTTGCATTTTGAGTGTTGGTCGTAACGTAATGAGCATTTCACTGCGCTATATTGATTTTTCAGAAAGCGTGGAGGACTACTGCATATACTGCAACCTTGTCAATTGTGAAAAGGAAAGTGTGGCTTGTACGGTGGTAAGAAACATAGAATTGTATCAAAACCAAATGCCATAAACTGCCTAAGGATCAGGATTCTTGTAAACATTCCACATCAGTAAACATTTTCATCATGCTGGTAGGCATGTCTTAGGTAACGCTGACATATGGAAGGAACAGCGTGAGAGAATGGAAACTACGTGTAACATTATAACTTCTGTGATTTCATTTTCTCAGTTGTTACTTATCAAAGGTCCAGTGTGATTCTTGCAAGAGGTGGGCACATATGCCCTGCATTCCAGAAGGAACCAATCAAGAAAACCTGAGCGATGAGAAGAAGGAATACAAGTGCAAGAAATGTGCATAGTTCACTACTTTACCAAAAACCAACATTATGTTTACAGGCTTGTTGTTCAAAAAATCTTGGAACAGAAAGAAAACTCTTTTTATTTATATACCAGATTATAATAATACAGTTTTTTTTTTATTTGAAAAAAAAAATTCTCTGTATTTGTGTCCATGTGTACAATACAAATAATACAAGCAGGTGAATGGGCAGCGAAGTCCTTGCAAATAAGCAAGGAGGAAGCCAGTGAGAAAAAAATCAAACGGGCCACTCGGCTCTCACGCTGGACTCGCGTCCGTGCACCGAGGCCCCCAGTCTCACCTCCCTGTTCACGGACTCACACACACACACACAAGGCAACGGCACAGCTCAGCCATCAAATCCATCAGTTGCGCACGTTAGCAAGGAGGGAGGAAGCTGTGAGTGTTTTCGACCACAAAACCCCCGCGCTCCTAGTTCGCAACCTCTGGAGCAGGCGGTAGCAAGTCCTGAGCAGCAGCCAAGAAGGTCACGTTTGCCTGGTGGAAACTGCAACTCGCCGCAAAAGATGGCGGGGGGGGGTCTTTTTGTGACGCTACACCGGCAAAAAGCCCCCCCCCCCCGCCCTGGGTGGAGGCAGAATGAGGAGGGGGGAGGATGCTGCGGGGGGAGGGGAGCTGAAATCCGGAGTGACCGAGTGGGACGGGGTGGGAAGTAACAGCGGATCAATGGGGCGGGGGGTCAGAACGGACCGAATGTGACTCGGGACCTGCCCGGCTGCAGCTGGCTCGGCTCCTGGGGGGGGGGCGCAGCAGCAGCTCTGGGACTCGCAGACCCCCCCCCGGGAGCAGAGCTGGGGCGAGGAGGGGCCGCTGGTGCAGCGTCACTTTCCGGGGCGTGGAGCCAAGGGCTGGATTCCGGTAAATCACAGGCGTTCCCCTCGCCCAGCCCCGGCTCCTTCCGAAAACAGGAAGCAGGAGCGGGAGCAAATAGCTCAGACCGGGCCCTGTCCCCCAGATAGCTCCGTGGTTCTCATGCTCCCAGCCCCCTGGGATCCCGCCCTCCTCTCCCCAGCACCCGCCCCCCTTCCCCGCCAGCTCTAGTCACAGCAGCACCCCGCCACCAACGTGATGGTTCACACCGGGGAGTTTGCAGGATCCGGCCCTAGTCGGCCCTCTCACGTATTATTGCTCCATGGGTCATACAGCAGGAGGCGATTCATGAAGAGGGTCTAGGTGAAGGCGCTGGGACTCCAGCTCTGGAGCCCAGTGGGGAAGGGGCTGAGATCCAGGCCGCTGGAGCTGGTCGGTGTGTCAGGAACTGCTTCCCTCAGAATTTGCTAACTAACAAAAACCTAAACTCACTTGGAACTTACCTAAGTTTATGCTGTAGCGGTCCCCTAAAAGTGCCCGTGTTTCCTGCTCCAGTCGTGCAGTGCTTCCCACCCTAGGCACCCACACACCTGTCTCCTGCCCAATCTCTAGCATGACCCATGAACGTGGGGAACATAGGTCATCCTCCGCTTTTATCTTGCCTTCAGCGCCCCATTCAGCAGGTCTGCTCAGAGGCAGACCAGCAGATCTGGTCCCATTCAGTATCTGGCCAGAGGAGGGGTGCCTGCCTCATCACGTTCAGCCCAGTGATTAGAGCACTTACCTGCAATGTGAAGACATATGGGTGTGGGTGAACCCCCGATTCAGGGAGGCTAGCCCCCTACTCTGCCCCCTGTCCAAGGCCCTGGCTCCCCTTGCCCACCACCAGAGCAGCCCTAACACCCCCACCATGGCCTGAGCCCCCCCATGTCCCAAGCCGCTGGCCAGCCCAAACCACCCCTTGCTGCCAGTTGGTCCACCCAAGCCATTCGCTGGCCCAAGCGACCCCTGGCAGCCAGCCAACCCGCCCAAGTGCCAAGCCGCCAGCCTGAGATGAGCCCCCTCTTTGAGGGAGAGATGGCGCAAGGTTGAAGTCTCAGGGCAGGGCCAGGGCCTCAGTTTGGGGAAGCTTAGCCTTCCCTGGCCTATTATACCTGCCATCCATGAAAGAGATCCAGGTTCACATCCCCTCTGAGGGAGAGAAAAGACTTGAGCTGGGGTCTCCCACACCGCATCGGAGAGTGCTCTAAATATTTGTTCCAGCATCTTTCCAGGTACTGAAGTTAGGCTTGTCTAAAATTCCCTGGATCCTCTTTGTTCTCCTAAAGATAGGTACAATGTTTGCCCTTCTCCAGTCCAGGGGTCCTCCATGAGTTCTCAGAGATAATCATTAATAGCTCTGAGATGGCTTCAGCCAGTTCCTTCGGTGCCCACACATGAATTTCATCAGGCTCCACCAACTTGAATACATCTAAGTTACCTACATATTCTTTAAGCTATCCTTTCCCTATTTTGGGTGGCGCTCCTTCCCCCTTGCTGCGAATATTAACTGTGTTGAGTATCTTGTCACAATTCAACTTTTTCATGAAGACTGAAGTAAAATAGGCATTAAACATCCCAGTGTCAGTAACCAGAGCTAGGAGCCAAAACTGGAGTCAGAGCTGATGTCAGGAACCTGAGTCAAGGGTCAGAACTGGGTTAGCTGGAATGAGGCAAATCAGGGGCAAGGCAGGTGCTGTCACAGCAATACCTGATGCTTTGCACAGCCTTTAAAGTGCGCCTGCTGCTGGGCTTAAGAGCTGCTCTGCGAACCAATCAGGTGCTGTAGCCAATCAAGCAGCCTGGTGCAGGCCAGCTGTGCTCATTAGGTTGCCCAGAGATCGACTCTGCTGCAGGCTCTGGTTTCTGACACTCAGCCTGCTTGAGCTTGTTGGTTATTAGCTCAGCTCTCCTTCTTCGCTAAGTAGGGGGCCTGCACTTTCCTTTGTCTTTTTCTTGCTCCTAACATATTTATAGAACCTCTTCTGATGGCCATTTTGTCCCTAGCTAGGTGTAGCTAATTCCTGCAGGAACGGCGAACCGTGGCCACTGGGAGCTGCGAGTAGCCGTACCTGCAGACGCTCAGGTAAACCAAGTGTGTCGCAGCCCACCATGTTGAGAATCCCTGCTATAAGTGATTGCTTAAATACTACAAGTTGAACCTCCCTGGTCTGGCACCCTCAGGACCTGACTGGCCCCAAACCAGGGAATTTGCTAGACCAGGGGAGATCAATGCAAGCCCCACCACTCCTGGATGGTGTCCCCAGGGCACCGGCCCCTCTGCTTCGCAGGGATTCTGGGACTCCACTGCTGGCCCCCAGCCCACCACTCCCAGGGGCTCAGCTCCCAGCTGCCGGCCCCCTGCTCCTCCGGCCGCTTCCAGCTCCACTCTTCCCCGGTCCCACAACGCTCCTGGCCCCAGCCCCTCAGTTTCCCCCCCCCCCCGAGTGTTCCAGCCGCGGAACATCCACTGGGTCACCGACGATGCCGGACCAGGGATGTTGCCGGACTAGGGAAGTCCGGATTAGGAAGGTTCAACCTGTAACGTCAATTATTATTTTCTGTGATTATTTATTATTAAAACTGTACACTAAGCAGCACAATGACATCCAGGCACACGGTGTTAACCAAGGCGTGCTAAGGAAAATAGGAGTAACCAAACCACTGCTTTTAAAAAGGAATTAAAAATAAATAACTAAAATAGTGAAGTTGCATTTACGGTGGAAACAGAGTAACTGTCAGGCCATGGGAACAGCAGGTCAGAGCCACATAAAGTGACAATACATTATTTTATGTAACAAAGACATATAGGGCAATGTGCTTTAACACCACAGCCCGGGGGGGTGCTGAGATGGGCCAGCAAGGAACACCAGCCTCTCTGCCACATGTCCTATTTTGGCAACCACTGCAGATGGCTCACCTGACTGTGGTAACTTTTATCACCACTGCTCCCAGTAAGTCTATTTAGGCTTCTTTCTGTGCATAATTGCCTATTCATTTCTTTAAGTTGCTTGTTGGGGCTTTTTGGGGCTGTGGCTTCTGCCTTTTGGGGGGGGGGGCGGGGGTAGAATATCCTGCTGGAGCACGTGATTGGCTCCCAGTTGCACAATCTGCTAAAAAAAGCTTTAAAAGTCTGCTTGCTGTTGATTATTTTTTCCTTTTGCTTTTGGGTTGCCTGCGTGTGTGTGGCTGGTTGGGCTGCTGGCTGCCTGCAAAGGGCAGAGAGAACAGACAGTCACCCAGCTGCCATGGCCTCTACAGCTACAGCAGGGGACATACAAGAGGAAGCTATTTGCTCCATCTGCCTGGGGTATCTGACAGAGCCGGTGACTATAGCGTGTGGGCACAACTTCTGCCGAGCCTGCCTCACCTGGTACAGTGAGGAGAAGGGAATGGGGACACCCCTGACCTGTCCCCAGTGCAGAGCCCAGTTCCAGAAAGGGGAGTTCAAGCCCAACACCCAGCTGAACAACATCGTACAAAAGCTCAAACAACTGGAGTTAAAACCAGGAAAAGGGCAAAAGGAGGATCTGTGTGAGAGACACGAGGAACGTCTCAAACTCTTCTGTGAGGAGGATGGAGAACCTATTTGCTTGGTGTGTGAGAAATCCCGGGACCACAAGTCTCACACTGTGGTTCCCATTGAGGAGGCTGCCCAGGAGTACAAGGTAGGAAATGCTGTTGAATTTGCTTAATTAAATCCCTTAAGGACACCAGGTTTATTATCCTCTCAGTCCAAGGACAAACTTTCACACCTGGCTGCCTAAGGTTAGGCACCTAAATGAAAGGGGCCTGGTTTTCAGAGGGGTGAGCAACTGGGGGTTGTGGGTAACGGAAAAAGATCCAGACATTTTTGCCCCAACAATGCACGTTTCAATGCCTGATAGAGAGAACGGGGCTGACGCTCTTTGTGCACCTGTAACCCATCTGCCAGGTGGAGTAGGAAGCAAGAAAGGCTGGGTTCAATATCTAGGGGTTCCTCTTCAGCATGACAACACAGAACCAGCTCGAGCCCTAACCCAGTAACCTGGGCAAATCCCGCCCCACCCTGTGCGCCTCTGAGAGGCAATACTTCCTCTCTCTAAAGCACAGAGTCTGAGTGTAGAAAACACAGGTGCTGGCTTCCTCATTTCCCCGGGGTGCTCAAGCCCCACTCTGCACAGGCCCTGCCCCCACTCCATCCCTTCCCCCAAGACCACACCCCCACCCCAACTCTTCCTGCTCTATTCTGCCCCCTCACCCGAGCGCACCCTGCCCTCGCTCTGCCCTCTTCCCCCAATGCCTCCTGCACACTGCTGTATAGCTGATCCACGGTGGGCAGTGGGCGCTGGGAGGAAGGGGAAGGAGCTGATCACAGGGCCGCTGGTGGGTGCTGAGTACCCACTCTTTTTTTCCCCTCGGTTGCTTTAGCCCTGGAGCACCCACAGAGTTGGTGCCTATCGTAGGAAAGAAACTTTAAACGAGAGGAGGGAAGGCACCCGGCATTAATTAAGGAAAATGCCACACGCAGGATTCATAAACAGAAAACCGTGAGCAAAACACCCACCCCAGGGCGTGAGGGGCAGTGTCTTCTGCCTCCGGTTTTTTAGTTCTACAACCAAAAGATCCTTTAACAAGTCCCTCACCACACCCCACTCACAGTGGTTGTCCCAGGTTAGTGAAGACTCCGAGGTACACCTGGTGGAGGGGTGGAAGAAGGCACCTTGCTTGCTCCTCTGTGTCACCTGTGAGTCACCACCCTGCCACGTACCCAACTGGTCCACTCCACTGGCCGCCCCACCAGCAGTTACCTGCTTCTCTACTATAACCTCTATAAGATCAGTCTCTTGAGGTTCTCCCCTGCTCTTAGTGATTGTCAGCTCTTAGGCTTTGTATACACTACAAAGTTTTGTTGGCAAAAGTTATGCCACTTTAATTAAAGCCGCTGTTGTACGTGCACACTAGCTCCTTGTGCAGGCAGAGCGCATTCCCGCTAGCAGCTCTTGCATCCACACAGAGAGCAGCACGGTTTGTAGCTATCCCACTGTGAAAACTGGCCACCAGAGTGCTTTGCGGAGGTGAAAGTGGGCCGGTGCGGGCCGCAGCAGTGCTCCGGCAAGAGCCGGCCGCCGGGCTGGCTCACACACAGCCAACGTTTTGCTCCCCCTGTCAGCGGCCCTGCTGGTAGGCTCCCGCAGCACGGCCGCAGTAGTAAGGTTAAAGCACTGCCGGCAGTGCTGCTGGACCCTACCAGCAGGGCTGCCGATAGGGGGAGCAAAAGGGGCTGCTGCCCTGGGCCCTGGCTTTGGGGGGCCCTGCGGGGCCCAGGGCGGCCTGAGGGATTAGCAGGGGGCCTGGCAACAGGGTTCGGGCGCTCCCCTGTACTCACTGCAGCTGGCGGGAAGCAGAGTGGCCCGCCCCCAGCCACGTCACTCAGGGGAGGGGGTTGGGGGAAGGAATGGAACCCCCCCACCCCCGTGCATTCACCAGCGGTGGGAAGCGGAGCCCCCTTGGCCCTTCTGCCCCAAGGCTCTACCCCTTCCAGGGGGGCCAGAGCCTTGTTAAGGATGCCGGGCCTGGTGCAGGGAGCGCTGGTAAGTCCCGGCATCTACTTCCACCCCTGGTGCTTTATTTTACTTAGTGACTTACCTTGATCTGTCTGTTATTACTTGGAACCACTTAAATCCTACTTTTTATACTTAATAAAATCACTTTTGTTTATTAATAAACCCAGAATAAGTGATTAATACCTGGGGGAGCAAACAGCTGTGCATATCTCTCTGTGTTATAGAGGGCGGACAATTTATGAATTTGCCCTGTATAAGCTTTATACAGAGTAAACTGGATTTATTTGGGGTTTAGGCTCCCTGAAAGACTGAACACTGGGCGTTGGGAAAGTCCTTGTTAACTGAGAAGCCCCTGGGCTGAGTGAATCTCCGTTTGTGTGAACTGCAGGGGGGTGTGGCCCAATCTCTTGGTCTGTGCTGGAGCCGACTGGTGTGTCCAGCTGAGCAAGACAGGAGTGGTGGGCACCCTTTTCTGGCAAGGGGGTTTGTTCTCAGTAGTATCCAAGCAAATCTAGTGACAGTCCTGAGGGAGTTTCTGTGACCCAACCTGTCACACACACCATAGTATTATAATTGCCCGACAAGCTTAGGGCCATCTGCACTCTAACCCAGTTGGGTTTTGGCAGCGTGGGTGGGACAATGTGGTTCTGGAACCACATTAAGGAAACATGTTCGTGCTCTCGTTCCCTGTCTGGGGCTGTGTCTGCGCTGGAGAGTGGGAGGCCGGGGATGAGACGCTGCTGAGGTTCCCTGCCCTCACCCCGGGAGAGAGGGGAGGACATGGGCTTAGGCCAGGGCCCTTCCCAGGATTGCAGAAGGAAGGGAGGGAAATGGCCTGAATTCCCTCCCCACAGGGACCAGACTCACTGACACACTCAGTTTGGCCCAGATTGTCCCAGATTTCTGCTCCAAGTCCCTCGTCCACTGAGCTGCTTCTCTGCCCCAGGAACTCCCAGGCCTTGCCTAAGCTACAGATGTCTGAGCTGCGCAGCTCCAGCACTACAACAAAGTAGCCAGGGCGTCCTAAGTGTGAGGTTAAGACCAGGCCCAAGCCTGTGTGCTCACTGACAGGGCTCAGAGACAGCCGGGAAGTGCTGGCACTTCTCCGGGGAAGCACCTGCCGTGTTCTCCGGGATCTCAGCTTTCACTTTGCTTTAAACTGAGTCTCCAGCTGTTTTGGTTGTGAAGAAAACCTCAGAACTGACCCAGATGTAGGGGATGCACAGCGGCTCAGAGAGGTGTGAACGGCCCCAGTCCCTCAGTGGGGGGTGGGCTCAGGTGCCTGGGGATGATCCTTTAAATATCAGCATTGTTAACAATTTCATTCACCTTGTGAGAGCGGAGAGGGAGAGTTACAGCCCAGCACCACGTACTGCCAGTGACGCCTCCTTCCGGTGCCACAAGCGGGTGATGTTTGGGAGATGCCACCTCTTATGTTCCCCCCAGTAAAGAAGGACCCGGCCCAGAGAGCCCAGAGGTATATTCTAGCCCATGTGGGGAGCCGGGCCCAAGGAGCCCCTTGGAGCCCATCAGCAATGCCACCCTATTTGAGCATTGCACCATCTCCTGTGAACAGATCATGGTGTCTCCTTTTGGTGACTCACATGGGCAGAGCTTATTTGTGGGTGGATCTTCAAAGAATCCAGCCACCTTTGCCCTCCCCCAGTCTGATCTCTGCTCATTTATGAAGCTGTTTTGCTGGGTGCCAAGGCCGCTTCTCTCACTAGCCCCTGCTGGCTCCCTTCCTCACTGCTTCCCTGCAGCTGCACCCCAGGAGCTCTCAGCAGCAGTTGCAGCCTGGGCCCTTGAGCAGAGAGGAGGAGAGAACTCGAGGGCTCTGAGAAAAGAGAGAGAGTGAAATGGGGAGATCTCTGGCGGGGGCTCAGGAGGGGGCTCTGGGGGGCTGCCAGGGGTGTTGCACAGAGCGGGACTGAGGGGGCAGGAGCACATTGCTGTGCTCTGTGAATGAATCACATGCTGTCAAAGGGGAAGAGAGCCCTGGTTTATTACAGCTCTGGAGCCATTATAATTATGGGTGGCCCATTCCCCCAGATTGAGTGTGTTCCCTGTTCCTCACTGATCCCCAGCCACATCACAGCTTCAGCCTGTCCAGTTAATGGGACGGCACTGGTGTCAGGCTCTCAGCTGCTTCCTGAGGGAGGCCACATGGGAGCCTGGACGGACAGATGAGAGCACTGTGTGGGTCTTGTTCCTGGCCTGGGTCTGGGGCACAGTGCAGTGATGCACCATCCTAAGCTCCTCGCTCTCCCCAGCAGGAGGGATTGTTCAGAACCTTCCCAGCTATTTCCCCTCTGCCCTGAGCTCAGTGGTGTGAAACTTCAGCTAAAACACAGGCTTTGAGAAGTCCTGAGCGTCTGCACGAAGCAGAGACCCTGCTCTGAGACTGGCATCTCTGCTCCCACGCTGCCTTTGGGGCTGGAAGAGCCAAGCCTGCTGCCTCCTTCCAGGGTATTTTACTGCTTGTGTATGAAAGGACGATATCTATGGTACAAGGGCACCCATGATACTGCCAAGAATGACCTTGAGCAGATCACTGCAGACTACATGGCTCTGGGAAGAAGGATAAAGGAGTTTGAAGTGCAAGTGGTGTTCTCGTTCATCCTCCCTGTGGAAGGAAAAGGCCCGGGTAGAGACTGTCGAATTGTGGAAGTCAACGAATGGCTACGCAGGTGGTGTTGAAGAGAAGGCTTTGGATTCTTTGACCATGGGATGGTGTTCCAAGAAGAAAGATTGCTAGGCAGAGACGGGCTCAGAGGGAAGAGCAACTTTGCAAGCAGGCTGGCTAACCTAGTGAGGAGGCCTTTAAACTAGGTTTACCAGGGGAAGGAGACCAAAGCCCTGAGATAAGTGGGGAAGTGGGATAACAGGAGGAGGCATGAGCAGGAGAGCACAAGAGGGGAGGACTCCTGCCTCATACTGAGAAAGCAGGATGATCAGTGAGTTATCTTAAGTGCCTATACACAAATGCAAGAAGCCTGGGAAACAAGCAGGGAGAACTGGAAGTTCTGGCACAGTCAAGGAATTATGATGTGATTGGAATAACAGAGACTTGGTGGGATAACTCATGTGACTGGAGTACTGTCATGGATTGATATAAACTGTTCAGGAAGGACAGGCAGGGCAGAAAAGGTGGGGGAGTTGCACTGTATGTAAGAGAGCAGTATGACTGCTCAGAGCTCCGGTATGAAACTGCAGAAAAACCTGAGAGTCTCTGGATTAATTTTAGAAGTGTGAGCAACAAAGGTGATTCGTGGTGGGAGTCTGCTGTAGACCACCGGACCAGGGAGATGAGTTGGATGAGGCTTTCTTCAAGCAACTTACAGAAGTTACTAGATCACAGGCCCTGGTTTTCATGGGGGACTTCAATCACCCCGATATCTGCTGGGAGAGCAATACAGCAGTGCACAGACAATCTAGGAAGATTTTGGAAAGTGTAGGGGACAATTTCCCGGTGCAAGTGCTGGAGGAACCAACTAGGGGCAAAGCTCTTCTTGACCTGCTGCTCACAAACAGGGAAGAATTAGCAAGGGAAGCAAAAGTGGATGGGAACCTGAGAGGCAGTGACCATGAGATGGTCGAGTTCAGGATCCTGACAAAAAGAAGAAAGGAGAGCAGCAGGATATGGACCCTGGACTTCAGAAAAGCGGACTTTGAATCCCTCAGGGAACTGATTGGTAGGATCCCCTGGGAGAATAACATGAGGGGGAAAGGAGTCCAGGAGAGCTGGCTATATTTTAAAGAATCCTTATTGAGGTTACAGGGACAAACCATCCCGATGTGTAGAAAGAATAGTAAATATGGCAGGCGACCAGCTTGGCTTAACAGTGAAATCCTTGCTGATCTTGAACACAGAAAAGAAGCTTACAAGAAGTGGAAGATTGGACAAATGACCAGGGAGGAGTATAAAAATATTGCTCAGGCATGCAGGAGTGAAATCAGGAAGGCCAAATCACACCTGGAGTTGCAGCTAGCAAGAGATGTTAAGAGTAACAAGAAGGGTTTCTGTAGGTATGTTAGCAACAAGAAGGTGGTCAAGGAAAGTGTGGGCCCCTTACTGAAGGAGGGAGGCAACCTAGTGACAGAGGATGTGGAAAAAGCTAATGTACTCAATGCTTTTTTTGCCTCTGTCTTCACATACAAGGTCAGCTCCCAGACTACTGCACTGGGCAGCACAGCATGGGGAGGAGGTGACCAGCCCTCTGTGGAGAAAGAAGTGGTTCAGGACTATTTAGAAAAGCTGGACGAGCACAAGTCCATGGGGCCGGATGCGCTGCATCCGAGAGTGCTAAAGGAGTTGGCGGATGTGATTGCAGAGCGATTGGCCATTATCTTTGAAAACTCATGGCGATCGGGGGAGGTCCCGGATGACTGGAAAAAGGCTAAAGTAGTGCCCATCTTTAAAAAAGGGAAGAAGGAGGATCTGGGGAACTACAGGCCAGTCAGCCTCACCTCAATCCCCAGAAAAATCATGGAGCAGGTCCTCAAGGAATCAATTTTGAAGCATTTCGAGGAGGGGAAAGTGATCAGGAACAGTCAGCATGGATTCACCAAGGGCAAGTCATACCTGACTATCCTAATTGCCTTCTATGATGAGATAACTTGCTCTGTGGATGAGGGGAAAGCAGTGGACATGTTATTTCTTGACTTTAGCAAAGCTTTTGATACGGTTTCCCACAGTATTCTTGCCAGCAAGTTTAAGTATCATGGGCTGGATGAATGGACTGTAAGAAGGCTAGAAAGCTGGCTAGATTGTCTGGCTCAATGGGTAGTGATCAATGGCTCCATGTCTAGTTGGCAGCCAGTATCAAGCGGAGTGCCCCAAAGGTCGGTCCTGGGGCTGGTTTTGTTCAATATCTTCATTAATGATCTGGAGGATGGCGTGGATTGCACCCTCAGCAAGTTTGCAGATGACTCTAAACTGGGAGAAGTGGTAGATACGCTGGAGAGTAGGGATAGGATACAGAGGGACCTAGACAAATTAGAGAATTGAGCCAAAAGAAATCTGATGAGGTTCAACAAGGACAAGTGCAGAGTCCTGTACTTAAGATGGAAAAATCCCATGCACCGCTACAAACTAGGGACCAAGTGGCTCGGGAGCAGTTCTTCAGAAAAGGACCTAGGGGTGACAGTGGACGAGAAGCTGGATATGAGTCAACAGTGTGCCCTTGTTGCCAAGAAGGCTAACAGCATTTTGGGCTATATAAGTAGGAGCATTGACAGCAGATCGAGGGACGTGATCATTCCCCTCTATTCAGCATTCGTGAGGCCTCATCTGGAGTACTGTGTCCAGTTTTGGGCCCCACACTACAAGAAGGATGTGGAAAAATTGGAAAGAGTCCAGCGGAGGGCAACAAAAATGATTAGGGGGCCAAAGCACATGACTTATGAGGAGAGGCTGAGGGAACTGGGATTATTTAGTCTGCAGAAGAGAAGAATGAGGGGGGATTTTTATAGCTGCTTTCAACTACCTGAAAGGTGGATCCAAAGAGGATGGCTCTAGACTGTTCTCAGTGGTAGCAGATGACAGAACAAGGAGCAATGGTCTCAAGTTGCAAGGGGGGAGGTCTAGGTTGGATATTAGGAAACATTATTTCACTAGGAGGGTGGTGAAGCACTGGAATGGGTTACCTAGGAAGGTGGTGGAATCTCCTTCCTTTGAGGTTTTTAAGGTCAGGCTTGATAAAGCCCTGGCTGGGATGATTTAGTTGGGGATTGGTCCTGCTTTGAGCAGGGGGTTGGACTAGATGACCTCCTGAGGTCCTTTCCAACCCTGTGATTCTATGATTCTATACTCTCCACCCATCAGACAGGCAGACTAATGGCTGTTTATTGCACGCGATGTCCCTGCAGGAGAAACTCCAGGGAGCCCTGGACCCTATGAGGAAGGAGCTGCAGGAGGCCCTGGCGCTGACATCTAAAGAGAAGGAGAAAACCATGGAGTGGCAGGTGTGTGTCCGGGTTTATCCCTCCCTGAGCCCTTCCCCCTGCAACGCTCCCAGGGATGAAGGAGCTGTGAAGCTCCAGGACGAGGGTATGAACCTGCTCTGGTTGCTTGCCCCATGACACAGGCTTGGTGCCAGCAGGATCAGGCTGTGTCTCTGGTGGGGGGTCTCAGCACAGCAGCTCCTGTACGTGGCAGAGGGGCAGTTCCAGGGTTTAGTGAGTTGGTGCAAACTCACCCCAATGCTCTCTAATAGGGGCAAATTCTCAATGGTGGGTGCAGTGTTTTCACTATGAGACAGACCCTGTTTCCCTCCTGCAGGCGGGGGGATTCAGGGGCCTCCATGAAATAGCTCCACAGTGTCTCTGCAGCCTGGAGGACACAGGGATTGTTCCTTCTCCATCCTCCCACACAGTCCTTGCAGTGCATCTGCCCAGTGCCTGGGCCAGACACGAGAGCTGCGGGGAGGATTTACCCGATGGGTGAGGTTCAAAATCACTCAGCTGGCTGGGCTGGGGGCATGCTGGGAGCTGAGCTCTTCTGAACATTGAACCCAGTGGCGGGTGTGGAGCTCAGTGGAAAATCTGCCCCCGAGGGGTGTCTGCACGGCACCAACAGCTAGCTGCGGGCGAGCTGCCCGAGTCATTGCCCAGGCGGCTGGGTGGGCTTGTACAGCCCCTCCTGCTGTGGCTTCACTGCTACCAGCACCTGAGCAAGCTGGGGTGTGTCTTCATGTGCTGCCTTCACTCCTCCATTGCAGTGTGGCCACCCCCTGAGTGAGCAGAGCCGGGGGCGAGTCAGTGTAAAGCCAGGCAGCGCTCGGCCACTTCACAGCCTCTGCTGCCATCACGTGGCCACTTCATCCCAGTCACCTGCTACTGTTACTGTGACTTTACCTGTGCTCCTCTGTAGCCAGCTGATGAGCCCATGGGACAAAATGTCTGTTCTGGTTCACCTGCCTTTTACAGTGAAATCCCAGCAGAGAGCATGGGGGGTGGGGGTTTGGGGGGTGAGGAAGACACTGGCTGGTCACTGGACACATGGGCATGGGGCACTCAGCCAGGCTGGGTGAGGCCAAAGCCAGTTCTGACAATACCCTGGGTGCCCAACACCCATGTGAGCCCCAGAATGGCACCCAAAGGGCTGTTAGCACTGGCCATAGGTCCTGAACATTGCAGCCCTGGGAGCAGGTTGTCAAAGAACGAGCATCACCCACATCCCGCTGTGATGGCTCCCCTAGGTATCTGAGTGCCCAGCACTGGGCACCCAAATCCCCCCATGGACGCCCTGTGCAGCCCACTGTGAATCTCTCCTGTTCCCTCGATTTCTCTCCACTCTACTATGGCCATCCCCTGCCACCCGCAATAACATACTTCATCTTTACAAAGCACCCTAGACAACCCCACTACGGAACTGGCCATATTGACTCTGAACTAAAACAAACCCTTTATGGTTCATTTCTTAAAGAAGTAAATATCCTCACAAACCTGATACTGATCTAATATCCCCTGCTTCATGGACAGAGACCTAATCTGTGTAATTCAACATCTGGCTCACGTTTTCTCTGTGCCTTTCCTATTTTTCTTTCTCCAGAGGAAAGTGAAGAACAAGAGGGAGATGATTGCAGGTGAATTTAACAAACTGCACACACTGCTGAGAGAGGAGGAGCAGCTGCTTCTGCAGAGCCTGGAGGAGGAGGAGAGGGAGACTCTGCAGAGACTGCAGGAAAATGTCACCAAACTCTCCCGGCAAAGCTCCTCTCTGCAGCAGCTGATCACAGAGATAGAAGAGAAATGTCAGCAACCAGTTATTGAGCTGCTAACGGTAAGACGGCATCAAAATTCCCCATCCATGCAGAATTATAACTCAGATCTGTGGGTCTGGATCCCAAGAATTAGGGTCAATGTGCTCTGTGGTTTACTGACAAACAGAACATGAGGCTAAAAGCTCCATCAGTTCCAAAATATTGCAGATCATGTTTGATGGGAATTCTCATCATGGAGATCCAGGGAGGCCACGGGAGATTAAATGGATAATACAAAAATGATACTGAGCTAAACCCATCACTGCTCTGACTCCAGAGCATTGGCCGCAACACAGTCAATAAACACAGATACTGATGGGTTGTGTCCCTAGAAGGGAGAACCCTTTAGCTAAATTCCTGTCTCCCCTACATAAATGAAACAAGTGTTAATGCAAAATGTCATATGAGTTTTTACCACAAAACAGTGAAGCCTGGAAAGGTTGATTTGTTTTCTAGGGGAAAGGTTGATCTGCAGAGTGAAAATGAACTGGTTTTTACACATGGTTTTAACTAAGAACATTGATTCTCTTTTTCCTTCCAGGATGTGAAAAGCACATTGAGCAGGTGCGTTTCCGATGTTCATTGCTCTTATATCCTCGGTAGCGGCTCTGCAATGATGTGTGCACAGAGCAGCTGAGTGATGATGGGATGTTTTCTTCATAGGCATGAAAGTATGAAACTCCAAGCACCAGAAGCCGTTTCTACTGACCTGAAGAACGTGTATAAAATTTCCCTTGACATGAGGGAAGCGCTGGAGAGATTCGGAGGTGAGTGGCGTCTACTGGGATATTCAGCTGTATTGTGCCTGGAGATCTGTACAGAGCCTGGGACCCCAGGACACGCTTGCACCCAGCTGACAGGCTTCAAGCTGTGTGATAGCTGGAGGCTGATGTGCTCAGTGCTGCGGAGTTTGCCTGATATTCGCACCCACTAGGGTTGCCAACTCTCCCATACTGGACGTCATTGACACAAATGGGGATGCCATCGCCACAGCATGGCATCCGGTCCATCTGGTCCAGGAGAGTTGCCAACACTAGCACCCACCTGCTGGTACTTGCCCAGGTGTCTGACCAGGCCCCATCACTGTGACATCCTGACCCCTCCATGGCTGAGTTAATGGGTGTCCCTGAGCCAGGTGCTGTGAGGCCTGGACTGGGCCCATTGTGCTGGGAGCTGCACAGACTGGTAACGGATGACGTGTCTGTGCCTCTCTCCTGGGACACGTGAGGGCTGTGTTGTGTGGCCACCGTTCAGCTCTGCCCCAGCCCCAATTAGCCAAGGCTAGCCGAGTTTTCTGAGCTGGAGGAGGGGCTGGTCTGGCTGCTGCGGTCTGACCTGGGCCGTGTGTTACTGGGTAACAAGCTGAACCCTACGGGCCCCTCGTCTGCTCTGAGCACAGCCCAGTGTGAGGTTGGGTCAGTGGTTTGCTGCTTAGTGAGTGAGACTCACCCACGAGAATGTGACACTGTCACAGTGTCTGAGCGTGAGCTGCCCCCATCCAAACCCCTCCCCACAACCCCAGTGTGGAGACCGGGGGCAAAGGCAGAAACCTGACAGCAAGGAGGGACAGAGAAGAAGCGAAGGCCGAGGAGAGGGGGAGTGGGGAGGTTCAGTGAGCTCGGTCTGTGATAGTTGAACTGGCCCTTTCATCCTACCCCCGCCCTCCTCTCTTCCCACCCCCAGCAGGGGGCAGTCGAAGGGGCCAAGCTGGGTGTGTCTGTCCCGGCCGATGGAGGCTGCGCAGTGGGTGCCGGCTGCAGGGCCAGGATCTCAGGGCTCCGGGGAGCAGGAACCCCAGGCTGTGGGGGAAGCAGCTTCCTCTCTGTGGCTGGCTGGAGCCAGCACATCCCTGCTCCCCTCCCCCCTCGCTGCCCCCAGCCCAGCACAGTCTGTGCCCACCGGACCCTGAACACGGCTGGGCTCTGGGCCATTCCACACCCCTGGCCCCTGAGCCTGTCGGGATCCTGAGCCAGTCACCTCCGTGCCCCCTTCTAGGGGATCAGCAGCCCCTGGGGAGCCTCCTGTCACCCCCCCGGAAACCCCGTCCTGGGCAGGGTCCCAGGCCCTGAGTCACTCGCTGGCTGCTCCCGGCTGGCCAGGCCCAGGGTCTCCAGCAGGGCCGTTGGTGCTGGCACCGCGCTGGCTGCCAGAGCTCCCAGCCCCTGGCCCAGCCCGGCCTGTTGGCCCAGCGCTGACCCCTCCCCTGCGGGTGGGGGGGGACCCTGCTGCTCTCAATGGCTGAGCCCCCCCCCCCCCCCCCCCGCCGCTGCCTCTGATGCTGCGCTCGCAGGCTCAGCCCGTGCCAGGGCCAATGCGGCGCTGCTGGGGCTGCTCCTCCCTCGGCACCTGGGTTCTCTGTGTCTGGGGCAAGTGGCCGGGCAAGTGGGCAGGGACCTGCTCAGAGACACACGCCCTGTGCTGCACCCAGAGGGCAGAGACCAGCCAGGGCCGGGCAGCAACGTGCCACCGCGCTGGGATTAACCCTTTCCTTCCACCCACCCCAGCAGCCCTGGCCGGTCACTGCTGCTCGACTGCCCGCGCTCTGACCCCAGGGACCCGGGTCCGGCAGCTCGGGGGAGTCGCTGGGTGAATGTGTGGGGCAGAGTAACCAGGGCTCCCTGCGCCCCAGGATCCCCGTGTGCAATGGGGAAGGCCCCGTGCTGTCCTGCAGACCTTAGGGGCTGGGCAGTGAGTGTTATTATTGATACCACCCTCAGCCGTTTCAGGGTGTCTTGGCAAGCATCTTGCCTCAGTTTACCCTCGTCAGCATTCGTTAAATTACACCTCACAGTCCAAAAGATCTGAGAGAAAAGTGCCCTCCTGGGGTCTGCTCTGAGTCCAAGTAAACCCCAAAATAAAATCTTTTCCTTCTCTCTGCTCCAGCCTCCAGCTCTCACAGAAGCTCCTCACTGTCCTCAAGTCAGGAGTTCTCAGTCCTCCTTCCCAGAGCTGGGCTTGGATTAGTTTCCATCCTGGAATCAGATGACTCTAGTCCTCCTTCCCGGAGCTGGGCTTGGATTAGTTTCCATTGTGGAATCAGATGATGCCAGCCCTCCTTCCCGGAGCTGGGGTCATTTCAGACTGTGCCTTTATTCCCTGCATCCACTTTCTCCAGCCGGGGGCAGCTCTCCAGGGCTCTGTCCTGCTACAGCTGCTGCTGTCATCTCTGGCAGCGCCTCCCCGTTAGGGGAGCTCCTCTGTCTAGGGCAGTGGTCCCCAAACTTTTTGGTCATGCCCTCCCTTACCTGGCTTTCTCCCCCACCCTGGGAGCTGCAGTCGGGAGAAGGACCAGGAAGGGGGTGCAATTGGGGCCGGGGGCCGTGGCTGGGAGCGGACCCAAGTTGGGGCCGGGAGCTGGGGGCTTTGGCCAGGGGTGGAACCACGGTTGGGGCTGGAGCTGCAGCTGGGGTCACAGCCTGGACCAGGGCTGAGAGTCGGTGGAGGAGGCCGGGGCCAGAGAAGCAGCTGGGGCTTATGGTGGGGCCAGAGTGGAGCTGGGGGCAGAACAGGGCTGGGTGGCGTTCCCTTCCTGCCATCCATGGGAGCTGGTCCAGGACCTGCCATGTCCCCAAAATGTTCCCCCACACCCTTGAGGGGGGCACAACCCACAGTTTGTGGACCACTGCTCTAGGAGCACCCCATCCAGGCTCCTTGCTCTGGTGAGCTTTCCTGGGAGCTCCTCTCCTCAGCTGCTTCCTGTCCCTAGGATCCCTTCAGCTGTGCCCTGGTCACCCTTTATCAGGCTCATTAGCTATTTAGCTGCCAACTCGCCACCTAGGGATTTAATTACTTCCAGGTTGGTCTGGGTTGGCTGGTTCTCCCTTACAGGAGCCTGTCATAGGTAGTCTCGTCCCTAACTACTGTAAAAGGGCCAGCGCTCTTGACACATTCCCATCTTTCCCCCCCACACACACACCCCTGAGAGCCAACCTGTATTCAAAGGTAGGCTTGACCATGGATGACACTTGGTTATGTTCTGCAGCCGGGGTGAGGTGGAGGGTACTTCCTGCCCTGCGGCCACAAGGAAATCTGCAAGGCCCTTGGCCATAATTTTATTATCGTCACTGAAATATGAAGAGTCCAGGAGTTTGATTCCCCAACTTTCTATGTAGCTCATGTCATGGGTAAAATCCCACATAGTCTTCAGCATGTCATAGTTCAGAACAACTCTTTGGCCATAGCAGAGGTAGTCAATAGCACTGGACTTTCATCATTGATGTGATGGTTGTGTTGCAGATATGGGCTGGCTATGGAGCTTCCCTCTCAGCCAGATACACACCAGATGTGTTCATCACAAAATCCTTTAATGTTCTACCAACTATGGCTAAGGTCAGCTTAAATATGGGAGTTTACACCCAGCGCTACCTAGTGGTTGAACAGCATAATACAGTTTAGCGTTCCATTACATCTCCCCCGTTAAGTTCTACATTCCGACCATTTATAATATTTACATTATCGTACTGTCTTTCAAGTTCAGTGCAGATCAGTCTGTTAGGTGTCTCTGAATGGTGCTGGTCTTCTAATTACATGACCCGAACAGGTAACAGCTTGGTCATCTGGCTGTCCATTAGTTCCACCGACTGACTATGGTCGGTCTGGAATGCTTGAGTCATGTTCTTGTGCATCCACCACCTGGAGAGTTTGCTGAGTTGATTGTTCTTTCTGAGGAACAAACTGTAGATGTTGACAGTTTCTGCTCAACTCTCCTCTCTTGGCCTTGATCACATACAACCTGGGTGTTGAATTCTTTTTCTTTACAACAGCTGGAGTATTCCATTCTTTTTCTCCATCCAGTTTGACACAAACATGGTCACCAGGTTCTAGCCCCGGTAGTTTTCTAAGTGATGTCTGTTGTAAAAGTGTTTGCAAGCTCTTTTTGCCTTTTTATTCAGTTTGGCTTCTCTCTACGTGTCTGGTAACTTTGGAGATAGATTCTTTTCCAAAGTTGGGAGGGTAGTTCTGAGTCGTCTTCCCATCAGGAGTTGTGCTGCACTATATCCAGTAGCTGCGATTGGTGTTGATCTATAACTCAGTAGAGCAAAGAATGGATCTTCCCTGCTGAAGGATATTCTTCACTGTCTGTGCAGCTCTTGCAGCCTCTCCATTCGCTTGTGAGTAATATGGGCTTCTCGTAATATGAGGAAGATCATATTTTGTTTGGATAAATTAAATTCTACATCAGTGTATTATGGTCCATGCTGTGTCACAAGTTCTTCTGGAACCCTGAAATGCCCAAAAGTGCCCTTCAGTTGCTCTATAACACTCTGGTATGTTATGTCTTTCAAGTACACTCTTTCTACCTACCTGGAAAAATAGTCCACGACTACCAGGTAAAGATGTCCCCTGAATTCACATAACTCTGCAGCTAGTCTCTTCCAAGGTCTCTTTCATTCAGACTAGCTGCTTGTTAGCGTCACTAATTACGACTGGCCGTATCTTTTTCCTCGCAGCCTTCAGTAAAAGAGCTATGGGAGCCCATGGGGAAATTTTTCTAACAGCAGCTCTGGAGTGTTTCATAGCTGATGTCCTGAGCCTGGTCTGGCCGTACCTGTGCGGTTCTGGGGGTGTTGACAGTCACTCTCTGCAAGTCACTGGGATTTGGGCTCCTAAGTTGCTGGGACACGTTTGAAATAGAGCTGGGTGTAATTTTGGGGGTAAATAGTTTATTTGCTGAAAAATTATATTTTGGGTCGACTGAAACTATTCCTGAATCCATGTCGAGTTTTGCTGAGTACTTTCAATGAACAGAGAAAGGTTCCACCTCTTCCCTTCCAGCCTTTAGCCCCGTGGCTGGGCCCTCAGCGGGGAGCCCCCGGTTCAATCCCGCTGTGGGATGTGGGGCAGGAATTGGGATGTGGGAATCCAGGTAAGGGCTGGAACTGCTGGGCTCCGGGTGTCTGGTGTGGGGCTCCCACAATCTCTCCTGCTGAAGACGTCCCCCTGTGTCTAAACACTGCCATGGGCACTGGGCCATAGCGTGGGAGTGAGAATGACTCTGGCAGCGCAGAGTCCAGCTCCCCTGGTCCAGTGACCCTGTAAATACTGATCCACAACCCCAGTGAGGGGAGGGGTTCTGGCCCCTGGCACAGCAGTGTCTCAGCCATGTCGGTGCCCCACTGCAAACCCCGAGTGCAGATGCGCTGCACTGGTATGAACTGGGCCTGGCCCCTGGTGCAGTTTCTCCCAGATGGAGTGGGCAGGAAGTGGGGAAATGCCCCCTCCCCTCCCCACTGCCCCAGCCTCATTAGCAATGGCCCCTGTTCCCCCCCAGCACCCCTCAACTCTTATCTCCCTCTACCCTGCCCCCTTCCAGCGAGCCCAGACACCCTGCCCATGCCTGAGCATGGAGAGTCCCAGCTGCGCCCCGTGGGTCAGGGCTGCACCCCCAGTCTGTTTGGGGATGGCACCAACCTGCTCTTAGCAACAAACCAGCCACACATGGCCCAAAGCAACAGAGATTCCCTGGGGCCTGCCCCCTTCACCTTCCCTCCTGCCCCCCTTCACCTCCCTCTATCCCCCTAGCACCTGCCCCTCCCCTTACCCTTCCCTCAATTCCTGTGCCCACCTGACCTCCACCTCTATCCTGTCCCCTTACCCTCACCCCAAACTCCTGCTGCTCCCCTGGGACCCTGCCCCTCTCCCCACCTTTGTCTCCCTGGCATCTACCCCTGCCCTCCACCCACCTCTGTCCCCTGGCACCTGCCAATCTCCTCATGCCCCTGTGCCCCTGGCTCCCGCTCCTCCCTTACCCCTGTGCCCACCTGGCCCCTGCCCTTCCCTTCCCTCGTCCCCCTGTGCCCACCCCTCCTCTAGCCCCACTCTCACCTTCTGGATCCTGCCCCTCCCCATTCCCCTCTCCTAACACCTCCTTCTACCCACCTGCCCTGCCTCTCCCCTCGCCCCTCTCTGGCCCCTCGTGCACACCCCTCCCATCGCCCCCCTCTCTACCTCCTGGTGCCTATCCCTCCCTCCTCTGCCCTCCCTGTGTCTGCCCTTCTGCTCACCCCCCTCAATCCCCCTGGCACCTGCCCTTTCCCTGACACTCCTGCACCCTGCTGGTGCCAACCCCTTCCCTCACTCACCCTGCCCCCCTGGTACCTGCCCCTCCTCTTGCCCCCTTCGTCCCTGATGCCCATCCCCCTCACTCCATCTGCCCCCGGACTCCACTCTCCTCATGCCCCTCTTCCCCCATCACCCATGAGTTGCCCCACCCCCTGCCTTTTTCATGACCACCCCTCCTTTCACCCCCCATCTCCTGGCACCCACTCCTCCCCACCCCGTTCCCTCCTTTTTGTCTGCCCCCTTCTGTCCCCCAGCACCTGCCCCTTCCCCTGCCCCTCTGGCACCCACCTCTTCACTTGCCCCTCTCTGCCCCCAATACTGCCTCTTGCCCCTTGTTGTCCCTGGTGCCTGCCCCATTCCATGCCTCACCACTGTCCCCCTGGCGCCTGCCCCTCCCACTGTCCCATTGCTGCCTGCCCATCTGCTCACCCTCCTGTGCCCCCCAGCTTTCACCCCTCCCCTTGTACCCCTCTAGTCTCCCGGCACCCACCCCTTCCCTTGCCCTCCTACCCACTGACGACCACACTGTCCCTTACCGCCCCGCCCATTTGCGCCTGGTGCCTTCCCCATCCCATGCCCCACCACTGTCCCCCAACCCCCCAGCATTTGTCTCTCCCCCACTCTGCCCCCGGTTCCTGCCCCTTCCTTCTCCTGCCCTGGCCCCCACCTGTCCCCTCAGTACAAGCCACTTCCCTCTCCCCCACCCCCTGTTGCCTGCCCCTTCCCTTGCACCCCCTCCCCTGCCACCTTCCCCTTAGTTCTTCCCCCTTCCCTTCCCTCACTCTCTGCCTCCCTAAAACCGGCACCCCTCACTCCCCTCTAGTCCCCTGGTGCCAGCCCCTCTGTTCACTCCTCCTCTGCCCCCCTGAGGCCCATCTCTACCATTGCTATCATCTGCCTCCATGGTGCCTGCCCCTTCCTTTGCCCCCTCTGCCTGCCTGGTGCAAACCCCTTCCCTTGCCTGCCTTTGGGCCCCCTGGTGTCTGCCCCTCCCCTCCCCATCTCCTAACTTCTGGGTCCCAACCCTCCCCTCCCCCTCTCTCTTCCCCCCTCATGCCCACATCTCCACACCCCTCTGCCCATAGGGCGTGCCCTTCTCCACACTCCACTTTCTGCCCCCCAGTGCCCGCCCCTCTCCTCTCTCCACTCCTTGTATCTACCCCTCTGCTCATCCCCCCCCATCCCTCATGGTGACTACCCCTTCCCTCCTCCCACCTCTGTCTTCCCGGCACCCACCCCTCATGCCCCTCTCCCCCTTTATGATTGCCCTTTCCCTCACTCCAGTGTTGCCCCCTGGGGTCTGCCCCACCGCTTGCCTTTGCATGTCACTCTGAAACCTGTCCTACCCCTCACCCCTCTTTGTCCCCTTGTCACCTGCACCTTCTCCCACCCCCTCCTTTTCCCCTGGTGCCAGCCCCTCCTTCTACTCCCCCTCTGCCTCCCTAGCGCCTGCCCCTCTGTTCACGCCTTGTGTCCCCTGGTGCAAGCCCCTTCCCATCCCCCAGTGCTGCCCGCCTCTTCTGTATCCCAACCTTTGGACCCCTGGTGCCCACCCCTCCCCTCATCTTTCTCTTTCCCTTGGCACCAGTCCTGCCCCTCAATCACACTCTACGGCCCTGATGCATGCCCCTCCCCTTCCCCCTTAGCCCCCCCCCCCAGTGCCTGCCCCTCCCATCATCCCATTTTCTCCCCTGGCACATGCTCCTCTGCTCACCCTCCCCCCGTAGCCCCCTGGCACCTGCCCCTCCTCTTGCCCTCCTCCATCCACTGCTGACTGTCCCTGCCCTAGCCAGACCCTCTGCCCCCAGGCTCCTGCGTCACTCCGTCCCCCTGGTGCCTGCCCATTCCCTCCCCCGCTATGGTCCTGGCACCTGCCCCACTCCTCATCCCGCCCACCCCCTGGCATCAGTCCCTCTCCTTGATTCCCCCTGCCCCAATGGAGCCCCCCATTCCCTCACATCCGTCTCCCCCTGGTGCCCGCCCCTTCCCTTGCTTGCCTGTGCCCCCTGGGGTCCATCCCCTTCTTCTGCCCTGGTGCCCACCTGTCCCCTCACCCCCTGCAGCCCCTGGGAACCTGCCAGTCCCTTCACCCCGCTCTGTCCTCCTGGTGCCCGCTCCTCTTACCCCCCCAGTGCCCTTGTGCCTGCCCCTCCCCTCTGCCCCTCCAACCTCTACTCTTGTCATCTGCCCCTCCCCTGTCCTCTCCCAGCATTAGCCTGTCCCCTCCCCCGCCCCCACTGACACCTTCCCACCCCTCCCCCGCTCCTCCTGCCCTTTCCCCCACAATTTCCTTCTCCCCGAACATGCCCAGACAGGAGCTGTTCAGTGGCCCCCTGGATTTGGGGGGAGGAAGGCCCTGTCCCCACTGCCAGAGCAGACAGGTTTTAAAACCACCTTGAGACAATCCCCTGACCCAGTTACAACCAATTGTGCCCACGTGGCAGCTTTTCTGCCTCACAGCCGGGGCTGAGCTGTGTGTGTGTTTGCTCCCAGCCTGCTGCCTGACCCTGTGTGTGCCCTGGACCCTGCTGGGGGAGTCGGGGCCGCTCCAGCAGGTATCAGAGAGCCCAGGGGCCATGCACACACACTGCAGCCCCACTGGCCCAGGGGTCCATGCACTCCGGGGTATCCTACCACACAGAGCTGGGAGGGAGGGGGGCATCCAGGGCAGTTACACAAACACCGCTGGGGGTCCTGTTCGGGTCGCCACCTCTGAGGTCCAACAAAACAGGAAATCTGCCTGCTTCATGGACATCACCTGTCCCCTCACCCGGGCACCGTCTCCCCATCCGAATCCCGGGAGAGGGCACCAGCCACCACATGCTCCTGCTCCTGGACTGCCCCGAGTACCAACCTCACCGAGCAGGACATGGCGCCAGATCTACCCCGCTGCCCCCGGCAGTGACCCCCGCAGCCGGTACCTGCACAGGGGTGACTGGGCCCTGCTGGCCCTGAGCTCCCGATCTCACTCACTGCTCCAAGCTGCCCCGTCTCTGCAGCTCCCAGGCACTCTGGACCCAGAGCTCCCTTTGCGTAGGCACGGTCACCCCGCAGCTCCCCCGCTGCAGCCACTGACACACCTGGGACTTGTCACGTCCTGGGCAGACTCACAGATTTCCCAGGAGAGTGACATTGACAAAGGGACAATCCTGGGAAAACCTGGACAGGTCGGGTTGCCAACTTTCTAATCTCCCAAAACCGAACACCCCTTCCCTGCCGCGGCCCTGAGGCTCTGCCCTTCCCGCTCTCCATCCCCCCTCCCTCCGTCGCTCACTGTCCCCCACCCTTACTCGCTTTCACCGGGCTGGGGCAGGGGTTTGGGGTTTGGGAGGGGAATCAGGGCTCCGGCTGGCGGTGCGGACTCTGGGGTGGGGCCAGGGGTGAGGGGTTTGGAGTACAGGAGAGGGCTCCAGGATGGGGCAGGGGATTGGGGTGCAGGGGGGGTATGGGCTCTGGGCTGGGGGTGTGGGCTCCAGGTGGAGCCAGAAATGAGGGGTTCAGGGTGTGGGAGATGGCTCTGGGCTGGGGCTGAGCTGCTATGGTCACTAACAGTGTTAACTCTGCCACGTGCCACACACCACGTCCCAGGAACAGCTGTAACCTAGACTCATGGCACTGCAGGGCTGGAAGGGACCTCGAGAGGTCACCTAGCCCAGCCCCTGGTGCTGGGGCAGGGCCTAGACCATCTCTGGCAGGGGTTTGTCCAATCTGTTCTTACAAACCTCCAGTGACGGGGATCCCGCAGCCTCCCTTGGACCAGGTCCAGAGCTTCACTGCCCTGAGACGTAGAAAGTGTTTCCTCATCTCCAGCCTCAGTCTCCCTTGCTGCAGCTCGCACCCATTGTTCCTTGGACAGGCCCTCGCCCTGCCCGCTGCGGGCACTGGGGGTGTCACCAGGTGTGAGCATCGCTGTTATCGCACTGAATGGCTGGGGGCACTGGGCTGGCTCAGGGGGGCAGTGAGGGCAGCTGGGGCCTTTCACTCCCCAGTCACCGATCCCAGCCCAGGCTCAGAGTCCAGCTCCCAGCGAACAGGAGCTCATGTCGTAATTCTCGTTAATGGCAGCCTCACTGGCCATCTCTGCAGGGAGGCCAAGGCCTGAAGGGGCCGCAGGGACGGTTCCTCCCCAGGGAGAGACTCCAGCAGGTGTCAGGGCTGAGCCATGTTGGCAGGACAGTGCGGGGCTCACATGGCCGCTGTGACGTCCTCGTACCCTCGATACCCAGAGCTCCAGCAGGAGGGGTGTAAACCTCACTTGTACCCCCAGCACAGAACTCACTGACACTCACTGACACTGCCCCAAGGCCCCTGCTCCTCCCGAGGTTGGGGGGGTGAATAAATGGCACTGGAAGGGAGGGGCCAGGAGACCATGGCGCCATCACTTTTACTGATAGGAGGGCCAGGTCTCCCACTTTTTACCGGCTGTAAGGGTGAGTGATGGGGTGTGGGAGGGGGCAGAGAGGAGCGACCATGGGGGCAGGGTGTTGGGGGGAAGAGGCGGTGCGGGGGTGGAGTCTTGGGGAGAAGGGGCGGTGTGGGGGCGGGGTCTTGAGAAGAGGCAGTGTGAGGGCCGTGGCTCGGGGAGAAGGGGCTGTGTGAGGGCAGGGGTTCGTGGAGAAGGGGTGGTGCGGGGGCAGGAGCTCCAGGAGAAGGACCCACATGGGAGAGCGGGGCCATGGTTCAGGCACCGGAGGCCCCTCTACTTTTAGGGAGTTTCCATCACTCCTGGGGAGGGGACCATCCCGGATCCTGATCCACGGGCACATCTGTGTATTTGCCGGGTGCACAGAGCTCTCCAGGTGGAGACACTTTCTCACTGACCCAGGAATCGGTGCTGCTGGGAGGCCCCACTGCCCAGGAGGCCAAGGGCTCTCACTCCCCTGCCCTGGGGGTGAAGGGAGGGGCCCTGGGGCTGCTGTTCCCTGTCCCAGGAATGGGGTGAAGGGGACGTGGACACAGACAATCTCCCCGCTTGCACTGTGAGGGTCAGACCTGGCTCCACGCTGGGCTTCAGAGCCTGAGCTCCAGCCTGAGCGTGAACGTCTGCGTGGCTATTTTTAGTGCCGAAGAGGGAGCCCCACAAGCCTGAATCTGTCCACCCCGTTCGGAGACTCGCTGCCGCGGGCTGTTTACATGAACCCAGAGTGTGTCCAGAGTCTGGGTCTGAAAGTTCCCAGTGCGTCTGATCCAGGGCTGGTTAATGAGAGCGAGGGGGGTGGCTGGCGCAGTGGTTAGATGGAGACACCGGAGCCCCTGGGGCTCTGGGACGGTCTCTGTGACCATTATCTGCTCTGGGAGACGCCCAGGTGCAGCTGCAGAGGGTCTGTGCCGCCAGCATCGTCCATGGGACAATCGCTCTGGGCAGAGTTCAGGCTGATTTATGGGGGTCTCCATTTTCAGCCTGATTTTGGGGGCGAGATCAGGGGTTCAGGGGGAATTTTTTTACCCAGGGCAAATTAAATAGCAGCTCTGGAGTGTTTCATAGCTGATGTCCTGAGTCTGACCTGCCCGTAACTTTGCATGTCTGGTGATTTTGATAGTCACTCACTACAAGTCACTGGGATTTGGGCTCCTAAGTTGCTCTGACAGGTTTACAGTGAAGCTGGGTGAAATGTTTTGGACAAATGGTTTATTTGCTGCAAAATTATATTTTGGGTCAACAGAAACTATTCGCGAATCCTTGTCGAGTTTGCTGACGAGTTTCAATCAACGGAAAGGTGCCACCGCTTCCCTTCTAGCCTTTAGCCCCGTGGCTGGGCCCCCAGCGGGGAGCCCCTGGTTCCATCCCCCCGTGGGACGCCATGAGGGCTTGAGCTGCTGGGCTCTGGGGGTCTGATGACGTCCCCCTGTGTCTAAACACTGCTCTGGGCACTGGGCCAAAGCATGGGAGCGAGACTGACTCTGCAACCCAGTGTGTCGGGCCCTGACCTGGGAGACCCAGAGTCCAGGTCCCCTGCTCCAGTCACCCTGTAATTATTGATCCATAACCCCAGTGACGGGAGGGGTTACGGCCCCTGGCACACCAGTGTCTCAGGCCATGTCTGCCGGGGTTTCCTTGCACCAGTGGAAACCCCCAGGGCAGACTTGCTGTGCAGATGTGAACTGGGACTGGAGCCTGGTGCAGCTTCTCCCAGATGGAGGTGACAGTAGGTGGGGAAATGCCCCCTCCCCTCCCCACTGCCCTGGCCTCATTAGCAACAGCCTATTAGTACGCATTTACACCCCCCCAGAATCCTCCACTGCACTGCCACCCCAGTGAGCCCAACCCAGACCACTGCCCCATGGCGGACGGGCTGGGCCAGGAGAGAGGAGGGGCTGGCTGTGGGGTTTGCCTGGCTGGAAGGTGGTGCCCATGGGGCCCGCCAGCATGGCTGCACCCCCAGTGTGTGTGGGGCCAGCACCAACCTGCTCTTAGCGAGAAACCAACCACACATGATCCCAAAGCAAGAGAGAGTCCCTGTGGCCTGCCTCTCCCTCACCCCTCTGGCTCCTGCCCCTCCTTTACCCTTTTCTCACCCCTGTGCCCACCTGGACCCTGTGTCTATTCGGACCCCTCCTCCTCATCCCTCCCCTTCTTCCCATCCACTTTCTGCTTCCCTAGGCCCCTCTGCCCCCCACTTTGCCTCCCTGCTATGTGCCCCTGCCTTCCACCCACCTCTGCCCCACCGGAAACCCCCCTCCTTCCCCCCCTTCCCTCCTGGCACCTTCCCCTCTCCCCAAACATCTCTGCACCCTGGAGCTCACCCATCACTTCACACCCCCACTATGTCCTGGCATCCACTTCTCCCCTTTCCCTCCTCTGCTGCCATGTCTCCCATCCCTTCCCTCACTCCCATCTGCTTCCCTGGTGCCTGCCACTGCCCTCACCCCCTCTGCCCCCTGATGGTTGTCCCACCCCTCACCCTCTTCTGCTGTCCTGGCTTCTGCCCTTCTAACTCCCCTAAGCCCTCCTGGCACCTGCCTCTCTCCCCACCCTCTCTGACCCCTGGCATGCACCCTTCCCACACCCCCCTGTACCCACCCCTCCTCTAGCCCCACTCTGACCCCCTGGCACCTGCCTCTCCCCAATGCCGTCTCCTAACACCTCCCTCTACCCACCTGCCCCTGCCTCTCTCCTCGCCCCTCTCTGCCCCCTGGTGCTTGTCCCTCCCCTCCTCTGCCCTCCCTGTGTCTGCCCTTCTGCTCAACCCCCTCAATCCCCCTGGCACCTACCCTTTCCCTTACCCCACGCACCCTTCTGGTGCCGACCCCTTCCCTCCTTCCCCCTGTCCCCCAACACCTGACCCTCCCCTTGTCCCCTTCCTCCATGGTGCCTACCCCCTTACCTCCCTCTGCCCCACTGACCCCACTCTCCTCTCGCCCCTCTGCCACCATCATCCATGCCACCTTCTCTTTATTTCTCACCTCTGCCCCTCCCCTCGCCCTCTGGCTCCACCCCCTGCAACCCCCGGGGTTCCTGCCCTTCACCCCCCTGTTCTTATGGTGCCTGCCCCTTCCCTTGTCCCGACAGTGCCCTTGTGCCTGCCCCTCCCCTCTACCCCTCCCCCCTCTGCTCCTGTCACCTGCCCCTCCCCTTTCCTCTCCCAGCATCAGCCTCCCTCCTCCCCTCCCCCGCCCCCAGTGACACCTTCCCACCCCTCCCCTGCTCCTCCTGCCCTTTCCCCCCATGGTCTCCTCACAGGCAGAGGGGCCCTGACTCCCCTCAGGCAACAACCCCCCCCAGCGATTAATGGGATGCAGTTTAATTTCCCTTTGATCCCAGTGACCAGCCCCTGCCCCCGGCCCTGACTCTGTGACTCTCTCCCCAGTGGACGTGACTCTGGATCCAGACACGGCTCATCCCTACCTCGTCCTGTCTGAGGATCGGAAACGTGTGAGACACGGAGACACACGCCAGGATCTGCCCGACAACCCTGAGAGATTTGATTATTGTGCCTGTGTCCTGGGCGCTGAGGGGTTCGCGGGCGGGAGGCGTTACTGGGAGGTGGAGGTGGGAGACAAGACAGGCTGGGAACTGGGGGTTTGTAGGGAATCTGTGAGCAGGAAGGGGAAGGTCACAGCATCACCTGAGGATGGATACTGGGTCATGTTGCTGAGGAAGGGGGGATACGAGGTCTCCACCTCCCCCTGGATCCCCATCCCCATGAGCGTCCGGCCTGGCCGGGTGGGGATTTTCCTGGACTATGAGGCGGGCGAGGTCTCGTTTTACAATGTGACTGACGGGTCCCATCTCTTCACGTTCACTGACACCTTCTCCGGGACGCTCCGCCCTTATTTCCATCCTGGTCTCCACGCTGCGGGTGAAAACGTGGCTCCCCTGATCATCTGCCCAGTCCCGGCTGCGGCCGGGGGGAATCTCAGTCCCTGACAGTGACCCCGCGGCACAGACCAGCCCCCCCAGCGCTGCTGCTCCTCCCGCCCCCCTGGGCGGGGGATGGTGGTTACTGCAGCTACTGGAGTTTTTGTGCTGACCGGACGCTGCCAGTTTCCCTTTTCCACTGGAGGGTCCAGTCGAAAACCGGACACCTGGCAACCCCCAGCCCTCACCTTGCCCCGTCCCCTGCCCCAGGGGTAGCAGATGGTGGGGGATGGGGTCATTCACTCCTGCCAGAATTTTCTACCCTTGTGAAATCTCAATGTAAAATAGGAAAGAAAAAAGATTATTCAAATTTAGAAAATATTATTGTAACAAGGTGTAAATACAAGAATACTTTAATTTAAATTTCACAGTATTTCAAAAAAAGGGAGATAAACATATTTTTAGAAATGGAATTATTTACATTTATTTTTTGATTCTTCCCTCAAATCTATATTGAAGTTTAACTTCTCTAAATAACGTCATTTGTATTTCAACTGTGGAATTTCAAGAAATCCAAAATATTTGTCTTAACTAAATAAACTATTAAATTGTCAGACGGGGTTGTTCACTTACAATGTACGTGTGTCGTAAACATCACAACTACACACATGTGCAGCTGCTCTCTCTCTCTCTCTCTCTCTCTCTCTCCCCCCCCCCCCCCCCCCCCACACCCCTATTGTCTTGACTGGTTCTCTCTGGGAGGCAGGGCACATACACCCACCTCCTGCACTACACCTTTGAAAATTAATAGGTGAAAAAATGAATTAATTAAGCAATATGTTTAAGTTAACTCACACCAAATTATATAATATTTTTATACTTAATTATAATATTATTTGAACTTCTGCCAGAATTAATTCATGTGATTTTTAACTTTCTCGGTACATATCATTGGTAATCAAGACATGACCCTTCCTTTCTTTTTCTCACATCAATTAATAAAACATGGTCCCCAATCTCAAATGCTATCTTCCTATAGATAGAAATCTCATCTACAATTTCCATTTTTTAGGTTTTTTTTCTTTAGAAATATTATTTCCAGGCAATGTCCTGTCAGTGTCCACCGTTGATTTCAATGTATTGCCAGGCTCTTCATGTTCTTGGTTATAAGGACATAACAAATGTAGTTTGATAAAGAAATAGAGAAGGGGTTGTATTCCTTTACTCAATCATCACAAATTAACTTAATTGTATTAAAGATGCTGGCACTTAATGACACATTGTAGCCAGACAGCCAGCCCCCCCCTCTCAGACCAGCATTGCTGGGAACACACGGGAGCCAAAACAACAGGGCACTTAACATAAATTCCAGCACAGCCTTTAGAAGCACAGGTGTGCTGCTACAATGTGCCTCTGGGAACATATACAAGGATTAGGCTCACAGCAGGCGGAGGAGCTGTGACAGACATGGCTCTTAGCCCCTACTAAATAGCGTGATGCACACACCCCAACATCCTAGATGGGAAAATATTTACCCTTATAAAAGGAATGTCCAGTAGTCGAAACTTATTGTTTCTCTCCCTTGCAAGTGTAAACTACTCTTGCGAGAGCTGGCGTCGCCCAGACAGACCAGCTCCAATTTGGCATAAGAAAGGAGAAAGAGAATAAAGGAGCACAGAGGTATAAGCATGGGACCTACAGCACCATGATTTTTGAGTGCTTTTCACTATCTATCTGCTAGTCAGATAAGTGACAGCCTCCCAAGGCTTCTGCAGCTAAGAGGGTCCCTAAGTCTTGTCCCTTATTCGTCTTTCCGCGGAATTGAGTGACCGATCCTGGCTTGGCACCGCTGGAATCGAGAGATGCAAGGAGGGTAAGAAGCACCCACACCTGATCTCCTATCTTTAGTGTACACATATTTTGAAATAGAGCTCTATACTTTGTTTTCTTTCTTTGGGATTGTGGCTTCAGTTTTGTAACTTGTTTGTGTGTGTAACATCTCTACATTTAAATAAGTAGGCACTAGCAATTTTGTAACCACATGATTAGAATCTAGTTTAATAAATTTTGGTAACCATTTGTGCATAAGCCTGACTTGTTTCTCTGGTTTACTGTAAAGCAGCCAACACAATTAAAGAACCTCAGCCGTTTTGGCTATAAAGCCTGGCCATTAGATGAGAGTACTAAGAGCCTAGCGTTGAGTTGTGCCGCCTCCACGGGGCAAACTCTTGGGGCGCCTGTCAGTCAATCCTGACTGCCCGCTGCGAAGGAGCTCTGAGCTCTAGCAGTTAAAGTCACGGGTGTGGAGAGGCTCTTAGTGCTGCCATTGGGGCACCTGTCAGTCAGTGTTGACTGCCCACTGCGAAGGAGCTCTGAGCTCTAGCAGTTAAAGGCACGGGTGTTTAGGACCTTGGGGCATCCGTCAGCCTAGCCCGGGCTGCCCGCCGCGAAGGGACAGTGCGTCCTAGCGGTTAAAGTCACGGATGGTATAAAACGGGCATAGCTGGCACCTCACCAAACATCCTTGGCCATCAGCTAACACACATAACATGAAATTTGGTGAAGCTTTCTTGGGAAACCTTTCTTCTCAGCCATAAATCAGTCGAAAGGGTGATTTTTTGTTGTCGTGAGGTTTAAAGTACAAAGAAAATAATTTTTTATGGCTGACTTAGAACAACGCTTCCTCAGCTCTTGTCCCCTAACGCCCCTTCTCCACTTGTGCTACACTGATGACATCTTCATCATCTGGACCCATGGGAAAGAAGCCCTTAAGGAATTCCACCAGGATTTCAACAATTTCCACCCCACCATCAACCTCAGCATGGACCAGTCCACACAAGAAATCCACTTTCTGGACACTACAGTGCAAATAAGCAATGGTCACATAAACACCACCCTATACTGGAAACCTAATGACTGCTATACTTATCTACATGCCTCCAGCTTTCATCCAGACCACATCACAAGACCCATTGTCTACAGCCAAGCTCTAAGAGACAATCACGTTTGGTCCAATCCCTCAGACAGAGACAAACACCTACAGGATCTCTATCAAGCATTCTTAAAACTACAATACCCACCTGGTGAAGTGAACAAACAGATTGACAGAGTCAGAAGGGTACCCAGAAATCACCTACTACAGGACAGGCCCAACAAAGAAAGTAACAGAACGCCATTAGCCGTCACCTTCAGCCCCCAACTAAAAACTCTCTAGCGCATCATGAAGGATCTACAACCTATCCTGAAGGACGATCCATCACTCTCACAGACCTTGGGAGACAGGCCAGTCCTTACAGACAGCCCTCCAGCCTGAAGCAAATAGTCACCAGCAACTACAAACGGTACAATAAAAACACTAACCCAGGAACCTATCCTTGCAACAAACCCCATTGCCAACTGTGTCCACATATCTATCCAAGGGACACCATCATAGGACCTAACCACATCAGCCACACCATCAGGGGCTCATTCACCTACACATCAACCCATGTGATATATGCCATCAAGTGCCAGCAATGCCTCTCTGCCATGTACATTGGCCAAACCAGAGAGTCTCTATGCAAAAGAATAAATGGACACAAATCAGACATCAAGAATTATAACATTCGAAAACCAGTCAGAGAACACTTCAATCTCCCTGGACACTCAATAACAGACTTAAAAGTGGCAATTTTTCAACAAAAAAACCTTCAAAAACAGACTCCAACAAGAAACTGCAGAACTGGAATTAATTTGCAAATGGACATCATCAAATTAGGCCTGAATAAAGACTGGGAGTGGATGGGTCACTACAAAAACTAATTGTCCCATACTAATTTCCCCCTACTGTTACTCACACATTCTTGTCAATTGTTTGAAATGGGCCACCCTCTTTGCTTTGGTCTCATTAGCAATTCAAAAGTGATTTTTCCTCCCTTGGTATTCTACTGTTGAGATTAGCCCACTTCCATTTTAATTGAATTGTCTCATTAGCACTGACCCCCCCCACACACACTCGGTAAGGCAACTGCCATCTTTTCATGTACTGTGTATATATACCTGCCTACTGTTTTTTTCCACTCCATGCATCTGATGAAGTGGGTTTTAGCCCGCGAAAGCTTCTGCCCAAATAAATTTGTTAGTCTCTAAGGTGCCACAAGTACTCCCCGTTGTTGTTTTTTTTTCTAAAGAAAATAAAGTTGCTCCAGAAATTCATCACAATTCCTCTTTGTCAAGCGCACACCGGACGACAGCCCCTCTACCCCCCGGCACCCAACAGAAGGGAGGCGAGGGAGCTTCCTGGACCTGAGCAGCTGGGGCTTGGCTGAGTGTCGTGACACCCTCCCCCTGCCCCCACACCTTTAGTCACCCCTCCTGGCCCAGCCTGGGCAAGGAGCAGCCCCATCCCCCACCAAACAACTATGAAAAGTGTTTGCTGCCTCCTGAAGAGCATCGCAAAACAAGGGGCGACATTTTGTTTTAATTTTAGAAAGTATTTGCTTTTGTGGGCTATTGATCCAAGAGTGCTGGGTTGTTTCCATATTCCAAAGAGTCTGGCAAGGCAAATGTCCTGCTTGGATTGGACTTAACTTTACAGCAGCTGCAATGAAGTGGACCTGGGTGGATGGCTCCCTGTTACATCAAATATTTTGCATCTTTCCCCATGTTAAATACATCTGAAGTGTTTTTAAACATTAGCCAAGCTAATCGTTTATCATTACCTGTATTTATTATTGCTGCACAATAAGGCCTCTAATCTGCTATAACAAGTGCCCCTGTGAACTATTGGATGACCTAGCGCGGCAATGACTTCTATTGCCCCTTGTGCTGGCACAGCGCCAGGGGCGGCAGGGTTGTATAATTTTTGGTGGTGCTCAGAACGGGCCCAAGTCTCTCCCCCCCACACCTGCCTTTTAAGTCGATCTATATTTTTAAAATACTGTAAATATACACTGGAAACAGTAAGCATTTAACAGTTTCCCTATATTACACAATATCACTATTGTAAGAAAAAATTATTTAACTAAGAATATACAATTTATGAACTCCTGCAAAGCATATGACAGAGGCACCGGGGTGACCAGAACCTTCTGTATCTCCATGGGTTCTCTGCTGTCTTTCCAATGAAACCAGAGAACGTTACCCAGAGCAGGCAAAGGTCTCCTTGGAGATCTAAGAGGGATCCAAACCAAGCAGGGAAAACACAAACTGCCTGATGGAACCAGCACACGATAATTGAAAGGGCCTCAAATGCCACAGCTCTGGACAGTTTCTCGCCCCGGAGGAAGTCAAACCTATTTTAATCTACAATCTGTGCACTAGGAATTTCTGACTTACTCAGCAGGGCAGAAATAGAACCCAGGTCTCCTGATTCTTAGGCCAGTGTCATAATCATTAGACCCTTCTGACTCCCATGGAACATGGTTTCTTTACACCTTCCACCATGTCTTTGATGTCTCTGTTTCTCTCACCAGATCCCTCCATGCCCCTGGGGCCATCACCCTTTCAACACCACTATCTCCTGTCTTCATGTCTCTGCGCACTTATCATCTGTGATCGTGTTCTTGGGCAAAGAGGCCATCACTGCCATTGCTACGCCCCTAGGCATGCAGGGGGCTGACTCCCTGCGTGCATTGTATTCATAGCTGAAGGCTGCAGGATCATTGCATGGGAAGTGGAGAGGACATGCGCAGACAAATAACTGCTCTGAAGCTGCCTGGCGGCTGTCTCCCCGCTCCCCAGCAGGAATGGGGGCTTCCTGCAGTCAGGGAAGGTTTTAGAGGTTCCCCAGCCCCTGGTACTCCTCTGCTCTGCCTTCCAGGAAAGATCAGGTCTCTCTGCAGCTGTAGCTCCCAGCCCCCACATTTCACATCACCATTTCATCCAAGTCCTGGATCCCTAGGTCTTGAACCCTCCTTGCCAAGCCATCGCATGGCTCCCAGTCCCCTCCGTATTGTCTTCAGAAACCCAGGAGCACTTTCCCCTGTGCGACAGCCAGTCAGTGGGGCAGAGTCTGCACCCGGAGTCCCCTGGATGGGAAGACAGGAAGGGACTCCCCATTTGGTTTGTCCAGTAGAATGTTGGGGCCTCTTTTAACTCAAGCTCATTAACTGTGAATTAACACGTTCATCACCACAACTGTGAATGCTGAGCCTTCGCTGCATATGCATTCACACCTGTTTAACTAACAGTGCCTTTTTAAACGTATGCGATTAACCCCCCCCTCCCCCCAGTGCAGATGGAGTTATACCTGTACAAAGATGTTTATATCAGTATAGCTGTTCCCTTATGGGGAGGTGAATAAGCTTTACCAGGAGGAGTCACTTTTATACTGATCTAAATGCAGCTGCACCATGGTTTGTAGTGCTAGAACAATTTAGGTAGAAAGTCACATCTCTGGCCAAAATAGTTATACTGGGACAAACACGGGCCTAAGAGGGGCTCACGTTGATTTAACTTAAGTAGATTTCTCACTGGTTTAAGGTAAACCAAAATAGGCCACGCTGGACCAAGATAAGTGTGTCCATATTGGGTTTTTCACTGGTTTAACTAAACTAGTGCAACTTGGAATCTAGGCAAGGCCTCAGGCCCTGTATACATCAGACAGTTGCACCAGTTTCACTGATATTGTGTTTTAAGCCAATTTAGTTAAACCAGAGCAAATCGCTGTGTGGATGCTCCTCTTATTTCATTTTAAAAGCAGCGTATTGCAGTTTAGATTAATTTGAGATGAACTGAAATAAGCCTTGTTCAAACCAAAATAAGAGTGTCCACACAGTCTTTCATGCAGGTTAAACTAAACTGGTTTAAAAACTTATTTAAGGTGCATCTCTAGGCAGGTCATTTTTCCAGTTTTGTGTTGGACAGTGCTGATTTTGGAAAGGTTTGTCCCTGTCCAGTACCAGGTGTAGTCTTGTCTGGTATTATTATGGAGGTTGCCATTTTGCAGACCCTTGCTACCCTGCTCCTGCCAATATGACCTCAGACACACCGGTGGAGGTGTTAGCAAAAGAACCCAAGCCCTGACAAAGTTGCCTTGATCTTTTAAGCTGTTTTAGATTTATTAAGTTAGTAGTAATTTGTTGTAAAGCTAAAGTAGTAATATGAAATGGAAAATGACTGGTGTGATGTTATTGACGTGAACTGTAACTGTATAGATCATTGTTGCAACCACTGTTATATATTTGCAGCAAATATTGTACAAAGGTTGTCGAGTGAGGTGTCTATGAAGAGGTTATTATTTGCTGGTTATAATTATGCTATCTGTACTTGTGTATCATTTTGTAGTTGAAGTTATAAATATTGACTATATATGTGTCTCTCAATGTGTTTTGATTCTAGGTCTACACTACCCACCGAATCTAGACGCGATAAATCAATCCCTGAGCGCTCTCCCGTCGACTCCTGTACTTCACCGCCGTGAGAGGCGCAAGCGGAGTCAACGGGGGAGTGGCAGCAGTCAACTCACCGCTGTGAACACGCCGCGGTAAGTCGATCTAAGTACGTCGACTTCAGCTACGTTATTCTCATAGCTGAAGTTGCGTATCTTAGATCGACCCCCCAGTGTAGGCCAGGGCTAGGTAGCCTCAGTGAAGCATTTGGTCAGCTTCTTGAGAAGGGACTATTCTCAGTAAGTGCCCAATCAAGAAGCACTTAATTGACAATGAACTTTGGGAGATGCCAATCCACATCTGAGCTTTCCTGGGAACATTCAAACTAACATGTAAACAATGGTGCCGGCCTGCAAACTGAGTCATGCATGGACATGTGACTTGCCCAAGTGACTTCAAGCTCCATCTTGCTGCTATGATTTTCCACAGTAAGAAGAAAGGGGTGTCCTTCCACAGGGCAGAGAATATAAAAGGCCCTGGAAACCCCTCCATCTTGTCTTCAACCCTGCTTCTTACTTCTGGAGGAACCTTGCTGCAAACTGAAGCTCTGAACAAAGGACTGAATGACCCATCCCAGCTGTGGACATATTCCAGAGACTTGATTTGAACCTGCAGTTTATTCCATCACAGCTACAAGCCTGAACCAAGAACTTTGCCATTACTGTATGTAATGATTCCCTTTAACCAATTTTAACTCTCACTTTTCTTTCTTGCTTTCTTTCTTTCTATAAATAAACCTTTAGATTTTAGATTCTAAAGGATTGCAACACCATGATTTGTGGATAAGATCTGATTTGTATATTGACCTGGGTCTGGGGCTTGGTCCTTTGGGATCGGGAGAACCTTTTTCCCTTTACTGGGGTATTGGTTTTCATAACCATTCGCCCCCATAATGAGTGGCACAGGTGGTGACACTGGGAAACTGAAGTGTCTAAGGGAATTGCTTGTATGACTTATGGTTAGCCAGTGGGGTAAAACCAAAGTCCTCTCTGTCTGGCTGGTTTGGTGTGCCTTAGAAGTGGAGAAACCCCAGCCTTGGGCTGTAACTGCCCTGCTCTGAGCAATTTGTCCTGAATTGATACTCTCAGAAGTGACCCACCAAAGGCAGTATCATTACACTGGTAATTGTAACACTGTATAACTGGTAACTATAACACCAGCTGCAGAACCTTTTGAGTGTGTGTGTGTGTGTGCGCGCGCACGTGTGCATATACTGATTTTAATACTTGTTTAACTTTTTAATAAATGTGGTGTATCCCCTTGTCCCCTGAAAAAGATTCTGTGAGTTTTATAAGCATAACATTTCTGGTGGAGAATTGCAAAAGCAGAAATGTGGCCACACACCACGTTTACTGTAAAGTTGCAAAATTGATTTTTTATTGCAAAATTAGTATGCACACCCTCGGTCATAGAGAGCCGCAGTAAGAGGAGAACTTAAGAGTTTCTTGCTCTGTTTGGGACTGGAATAAACTCTCTAGGAGTTTTAGGCAGTGTTTTCTTTTTGTATAAGACCCAGCTCTGAGGATGTAGGAGCTCGGGCAAATAGCAGCACATAAACAATTTTGAGTAACAATGTGGAATTTTGCACCTTTGGAAAAATGTTTAAGAGAAAGCAATCCAGAGATAGCCCCGAGGGAAGTCATTACCTTTTGTGCAAGAGGTACAAAGCAAAAGCAAGTTTTAAGCAAGTTCTGCAAAAGTTTACACAACAGAGGTCTCCCTATGGGATGGGGAGCAGGCAGATACCGGAAACAGTGTTAGTATGTAATACTCTAAATGCTGCTTAATGATTACAAAACAAACCTTACTCCCTCCACAGTCACACCAGACATACCAAACCCATGAAAAAAATGCAGAAACTGGGCTTGTTTTTGGCTTAATTGGCTTGTGAGTTGGTTGTTGGCTAGTTTTTGGCTTGTAGCTTGTTGCTTGTTTGGCTTGTTGCTTGTTGTAGCTTGTTGCTTCTTTTTTTGATTGGCTCCCGAGAAGCAGGGACAAGGGGTGGGGCAAGCAGGGGCAAGGGAGGGAGAGAGTCAGGGGTGCACAGCAGGCCCACCACAGTCCCAGACTGCATGCTGGGAAGAAGGATAAAGGAGTTTGAGGCGCAAGCCGTGTTCTCGTCTATCTTCCTTGTTGAAGGAAAAGGCCTAGGTAGGGACTGTCGAATTGTGGAGGTGAGTGCGTGGTTATGCAGGTGGTGTCGGAGAGAGGTGTTTGGACTTTTCAATCATGGGATGTTGTACTGGGAAGAAGGATTGCTAGGAAGAGATGGGGTCCACCGAATGAGGAGAGGGAAGAGCATCTTCACAGGCAGGCTAGCTAACCTAGTGAGGAGGGCTTTACACTAGGCTCACCGGGCAATGGTGACCTAAGCCCAGAGGTAAGTGGGGGAGTGGGATACCGGGAGGAAACACAAAGAGAAGGGTACAAGATGGGAAACCTCCTGGTTCATATGGAGAAGGTAGGGCAATCGGCTAGTTTTCTTCGGTGCATGTACAAGAACGCAAGAAGCCTGGGAAACAAGCAGGAAGAATTGGAAGTCCTGGCAGAATCAAGGAACTATGATGTGATTGGAATAACAGACACTTGGTGGGGCAGTTCACATGACTGGAGCACTGTCATGGATGGGTATAAACTGTTCAGGAAGGACAGGTACGGGAGGAAAGGCGGAGGAGTTTCATTGTATGTAAGAGAGCTGTATGATTGCTCAGAGCTCCCGTATGAAACTGGAGAAAAGCCTGTTGAGAGTCTTTGGGTTAAGTTTAGAGGCAAGAGCAACAAGGGTGATGTCGTGATGGGTGTGTGCTATAGACCACCAGATCAGAAGGATGAGGTAAACGAGGCTTTCTTCGGACAACTAACTGAAGTCTCCAGATCACAAGCCCTGGTTCTAATGGGGGACTTCAATCATCCTGACATCTAGTGAGAGAGGAATACAGCAGTGCATAGACAATCCAGGAAGTTTTTGGAGAGTACTTCCTGGTACAAGTGCTGGAGGAACTGACTAGGGGCCGTGCTCCTCTCCAGCTTACAAACCAGGAAGAATTGGTAGGGGAAGTAGAAGTGGGTGGCAACCTAGGCAGCAGTGACCATGAGATGGTTGAGTTCAGGATCCTGAAAAAAGGAAGAAAGGAGAGTAGAAAAATCCAGACCCTAACCTTCAGAAAAGCAGACTTACACTCCCTTAGGGAACTGATGGGCAGGATCCCCTGGGAGGTTAATATGAGGGGGCAAGGAGTCTAGGAGAGCTGGCTGTATTTTAAAGAAGCCTTATTAAGGGCCCAGGAACAAACCATCCCAAAGTACAGAAAAAATAGCAAATATGGCAGGCGACTAGCTTGACTTAACAGTGAAATCTTCGGTGAGCTTAAACTCAAAAAGGAAGCTGACAAGAAGCGGAAATTTGGACCGATGACTAGGGAGGAGTATAAAAATATTGCTAGAGTATGCAGGGGTGTAATCAGGAAGGCCAAGGCACAATTGGAGTTGTAGCTAGCAAGGGATGTGAAGGGTAACAAGAAGGGTTTCTACCGTTATGTTAGCAACAAGAAGAAGGTCAGTGAAAGTGTGGGACCCTTAATGAATGGGGGAGGCAACATAGTGATAGATGATGTGGAAGAAGCTGAAGTACTCAATGCTTTTTTTGCCTCGGTCTTCACAGAGAAGGGCAGCTCCCAGACTGCTGCACTAGGCAACACAGCATGGGGAGTAGGTGAGCAGCCCTCAGTGGTGAAAGAACAGGTTATTTAGAAAAGCTGGACATGCACAAGTCCATGGGTCCAGATCTAATTCATCCAAGGGTGCTGAGGGAGTTGTCTGATGTGATTGCAGAGCCATTGGCCATTATCTTTGAAAACTCGTGGTGATCGAGGGAGTTCCTGGACTATTGGAGTGCCTATCTTTAAAAAAGGGAAAAAGAACCCGAGGAACTATACACCGGTCAGCCTCACTTCAGTCCCCGGCAAAATCACGGAGCAGGTCCTCAGGGAATCCATTCTGAAGCACTTGGAGGAGAGGAAGGTGATCAGGAACAGTCAATGTGGATTCACCAAGGGCAAGTCATGCCTGACCAACCTGATTGCCTTCTATAATGAGATAATTGGCTCTGTGGATATGGGGAAAGCAGTGGATGTGATATATCTTGACTTTACCAAGCTTTTGATACAGCCTTCAACAGTTTTTCTGCGAGCAAGTTAAAAAAGTATGGATTGGATGAATGGACTATAAGGTGGATAGAAAGCTGGCTAGATTGTCGGGCTCAACAGGTAGTGATCAATGGCTCCATGTCTAGCTGGCAGCCGGTATCAAGGGGAGTGCCCCAGGGGTCGGTCCTGGGGCCGGTTTTGTTCAACATCTTTATTAATGAATTGCACCCACATAGAAAGGTCTATGCTTTAACCTTCAATTGTCTGTGCTAACCTAAGGACTTCCTATGCTGTTTCCAGATGATTAATAAATCCTACTCTTTGGACAATGTTGTTTGAGTGTCACTGCAAATGCCAGATGAGGTGCATTAGTCTTTGAAGAGTGGACGAGTCTCCCCCAGGAGTCTGTCTCAGCTGGACTCGCTGAACAGAGCTCCTCGTGTGAAGCAGGAGTGCTGGAGCTCAGAGGCTCAGTGTAAGGAGGCGGTGAGGCCACGTGGCTTACCCTGGAGGAGGAGTGAGACCCCCAAGGGGCTCTGGCACACTGAACTGATTCCTCTTAGAGACTGCTTCAAAACTGGGGACATAGCACGGATCCTGTGGATCTGTGACACCTCCTAAGGTAGCCAATGGGAGATGCTGATGAGAAGGATGTGTCCTAAGCCCTGCCCCTCTCACAGAAATAGGTGTCACAGTTCAGAGCAACTGCACCTGTATCTCCCCTCAGTGATTCAGCAAGGGCACCCACTCTCAGCCTCCCAGCTCCCCAGCCCTTGCTTCGGTTGGGTGGAGACCCACGTCATTCTCCCTTCTGACCAGGGTAAGTCCAGGCTGCGCAGTGCCCTGCCTTCACTGTGTAATTCCCAGCCCAGACAGGTTGCCCTCGGACACCTGCTTGCTTTCCCTTCAGAGATGGATACAGTGTAATTGCTACAGGAATAAACAACCACCCAGCTCTTTCTAAGCAAGCTTAGCTTTATTCTTAAGGTAAAAAGATGACATTAAAAATAATAGAAGGACCTACACACATGCTAATAAGCTTATCGGGCATCCCCCCACCCTAGGGGTTTCCTTGTGGTTCAAGCTCCTCAGAGCTTCAGCGCAGAACAAGCACCCAATGTTATGAGGCCTCAGCAGGCCAAGTCCTTCCAGTCCTCCCCTAAGGATTGGGGCCCTCGGGGGACCAGGGTTCTGTCCATTTGCTGGACCAGGAAGAAGGCCCTGTGTCATTTTAAACTCAGGCTTTTATCCAAAAAGCTTTTCTTTTTCTCTGGGTCTCTAAGAATCCAGTTCCAACTAGCATATGCAGACTTGGGGGGTGGGGAAAGAGCGACTTCAAGGGTTGATAATGGGGGAAGTTCATTAGCATCCCCCCTGCCTACATACAATGCAACAACAACACTCACACAATTGCAATTTTAAGACAATGGACCCCAAAAGTACAAATCCTAATTCAATGAGGTCTAACATAATTCAAGAAAGTTTATCCTAATTCCATAAGGTGTGTTCAGATAACAAACATTCTGCTATAAGCCAGCAGACATCCTTCCAAAATCCATAGAGTCGCTCGTCAACCATCTTGAATAAGTTCTCAGTTCAGATCCCATGGGGCTGAACTTTCTCATGCCAATTCTTACCCTTGCTAGATCCCAAAACCTTTGCATGTAAACTTGAGACCTGGTTCTCCCCCTCTCTCTTCTCATGCAGTGCCTAGGACGTTTCTGGTGGTCCCTTTGTCCCCCACAGGGTTGGCTGCCCCAATGCTGGATGGAGGTTCCCCACCCCCTGAGTCAAGGTGAGCTGAATTCCCTCTCCCCTCTGGCTCAGGATCCTTCACCATCTCCCAAGCAGCTTCTGATCCACCGCTTGGGCATTTCCCCCCTGCCTGGGTGCCATAGATTGGCAGTGCTCTGCAGCTGCCTCCATGTCCCTCCTTGTGGCCTGAGACACTGCCAACCTCATGGTCTGTACAGCTCCTGGGTCCCTCTGATGGGTTAGCAGAGACCTTAATTCCCTGAGCTGAGCTGTAGGGCCCAGTGGATTTCCCTTTCAGTCAGTAGGTTCTGTCCCTTCTCTGAAGCAGCAGGGATCTCACCCGCTTCCTCCTCAGGCCTTTGCCTGCAAACCTGGGGGTGTCGCCTAACTCCTCTGGGACATGGGCGGTGGGTGAGCCACCGGCTCGGGGAGGCTAGGCCCCAGCCCACCCCTTCTGCCTGAGGCCGCAACCCACCCTCCCCCTTCCCCCCAAGCCCAGATCCCCCTGCAGCCATGAGCGCTCCCCACCTCCAGAGCACCGGGCGCCCCCCCAACCCCAGAGCATCGGGTAGGCGCAGACACCCCCCGAGCCCCGGAGTGGCAGGTGGCATGCAGCCCCCTTTCCCCCCCCCAGCTCTGGAACGCTGAGCAGCTTGGCCCCAGTGCTGGGGCCCCCCTGGCACTGGGCAGCCCCAGCTATGCCAAGTCCCAGCCACCCTAGCCCCAGCCCCAGCCCCAGCCCCAGCAGGCTTCCCTTCCTGGAAGAGGAGCAGCCTGCCTGGGCTGGGGCCAAGTAGCAGCGGAGGGAGGGGGCCTCTGGGCGGAGCATGGGTGGGGCCACGCGGAGCCGGTTGGCCAGGCTCAGCCTTCCCCTGCCTATTGAACGCGCCGCCCATGCTCTGGGAGTCTAACCAGGGAATGTGACCCCCCCTTCCCCATCAGCTGTTCTGTCTGCGGTTTTGCTCACATCCTTTTGCCTGTCTGGAGCTACCTGAGGGGGCTGATTCAGCCCTTCTGTGTTCACAGCCAGAACATCATTCCCCACAAGCAAAGAAGGTGGCAAACCGGACAGCACAGCTACAGCCCGCACCCCGACCCTTCCTGGGGTGGGTAGAAATCTGTGACACAGGCAGCAGGAAGGCTTGTGCACCCGGAGCCTCCATCCATAGTTCACACCCTGGGAGCATCTGACAGGGTGAAATTTCACTGCGTGCGACTTATCTATGGTCTTAGAAATCCCGGTATCTCTCCTTCCAGTGTATGTATGTCTCCCCATTAACCTTCCGCCACTCCGGTCTCCAGAGCCTGTACTCGGTCGCTGAGGGCCAGGGGTTGCTTGCACCTAATGCCTACATACGCCACCTGCCCACAGGGGAGGTAATAACACACGCTGCATTCAGTGCAATGAACTGGAGAGCCCCCATCCTGCTGCTGGATTTCTGCCTGCGTTACTTTGATTCTCGTAAGGGGGGTTGTATGTTTGCTCCTTGTATGTGTTTTTCTTTCTTGAGGGCTGGAGGGAGTTTAGAGACTGTTTGTTAGGTGTATCTGGCTACACGCTCCCTTTCTAAATTCCCTCTCAGAACTCCCTTGTTTGCTGCTTCTCTTCACTAGCCCCTCTGGTTGTTTATGAGCTGGCTTTTTAACCCCCTGATCTCCCTGAATTAGACCTGCCCCCTCATCAAGGGATCCTAAAGGGATCGGGGAGACGTACATGTGCTGGCTTTGGTCAAGGTAGAGCACCTATAATAGCAGAGTAGCCGTGACGGTGCGGGTGGTGCGATAGGCCAGACACCCAAGTACGATCCCATCCCAGACTCTAGGTAGATACTTGAGCATCCAGCCTCTCCCGCTGCCCCCACTGCCACAGCGACAGTGGTCTTTTTAGCTCACAAGCTCAGTCAAAGCTTACGGGGTACGTCTACCCCAGCTGGAAATTCCACCTTCAGCTGCAATGTAGACGTCCCCAGAGAGAGAGCTGGGGCTGTGTGTGGGATTCAGTGTGAGGGCAGAAGCAGAGCCGCTGAGCAAGGCAGCCGGCAGGGCAATAGCAGGAGAGAGAGACAGTTTGTAGTGAAGAAAAGGAGTACTTGTGGCACCTTAGAGACTAACCAGTTTATTTGAGCATGAGCTTTTGTGAGCTACAGCTCACTTCATCGGATGCATAGCATATCGTGGAAACTGCAGAAGACATTATATACACACAGAGACCATGAAACAAAACTTCCTCCCACCCCACTCTCCTGCTGGTAACAGCTTATCTAAAGTGATCATCAAGTAGGGCCATTTCCAGCACAAATCCAGGTTTTCTCACCCCCCCCCCCCCACACACACATACAAACTCACTCTCCTGCTGGTAATAGCCCATCCCTCTTTGAAACCTCTCTTTATAATGCGCATGATAATCAAGGTGGGTCATTTCCAGCACTAATCCAGGTTGGTGTAGAGGGCTTCTACATCCATACAATCCATTGGTGATCTTCCTGATAACACCATCCTGGCCACTATGGATGTAGAAGCCCTCTACACCAACATTCCACACAAAGATGGACTACAAGCCATCAAGAACACTATCCCCGATAATGTCACGGCTAACCTGGTGGCTGAACTTTGTGACTTTGTCCTTACCCATAACTATTTTACATTTGGGGACAATGTATACCTTCAGATCAGCGGCACTGCTATGGGTACCCGCATGGCCCCACAGTATGCCAACATTTTTATGGCTGATTTAGAACAACGCTTCCTCAGCTCTCGTCCCCTAACGCCCCTACTTTACTTGCGCTATATTGATGACATCTTCATCATCTGGACCCATGGAAAAGAAGCCCTTGAGGAATTCCACCATGATTTCAACAATTTCCATCCCACCATCAACCTCAGCCTGGTCCAGTCCACACAAGAGATCCACTTCCTGGACACTACAGTGCTAATAAACGATGGTCACATCAACACCACCCTATACCGGAAACCTACTGACCGCTATTCCTACCTACATGCCTCCAGCTTTCACCCTGACCACACCACACGATCCATCGTCTACAGCCAAGCTCTGCGATACAACCGCATTTGCTCCAACCCCTCAGACAGAGACAAACACCTACAAGATCTCTATCAAGCATTCTTACAACTACAATACCCACCTGCGGAAGTGAAGAAACAGATTGATAGAGCCAGAAGAGTTCCCAGAAGTCACCTACTACAGGACAGGCCTAACAAAGAAAATAACAGAACGCCACTAGCCGTCACCTTCAGCCCCCAACTAAAACCCCTCCAACGCATTATTAAGGATCTACAACCTATCCTGAAGGATGACCCAACACTCTCACAAATCTTGGGAGAAAGGCCAGTCCTTGCCTACAGACAGCCCCCCAACCTGAAGCGAATACTCACCAACAACCACATACCACACAACAGAACCACTAACCCAGGAACCTATCCTTGCAACAAAGCCCGTTGCCAACTGTGCCCACATATCTATTCAGGGGACACCATCACAGGGCCTAACAACATCAGCCACACTATCAGAGGCTCGTTCACCTGCACATCCACCAATGTGATATATGCCATCATGTGCCAGCAATGCCCCTCTGCCATGTACATTGGTCAAACTGGACAGTCTCTACGTAAAAGAATAAATGGACACAAATCAGATGTTAAGAATTATAACATTCATAAACCAGTCGGAGAACACTTCAATCTCTCTGGTCACGCAATCACAGACATGAGGGTCGCTATCTTAAAGCAAAAAAACTTCAAATCCAGACTCCAGCGAGAAACTGCTGAATTGGAATTCATTGCAAATTGGATACTATTAATTTGGGCTTGAATAGAGACTGGGAGTGGCTAAGTCATTATGCAAGGTAGCCTATCTCCCCTTGTTTTTTTCCTACAAACCCCCCCCAAGACGTTCTGGTTAAACTTGGATTTATGCTGGAAATGGCCCACCTTGATTGCTGTGCACATTGTAAGATGAGCTATTGCCAGCAGGAGAGTGAGTTTGTGTGTGTGGTTTTTGGAGGGGGGTGTGTGTGTGTGGGGGGGGGGTGAGAAAACCTGGATTAGTGCTGGAAATGACCCACCTTGATTATCATGCACATTATAAAGAGAGGTTTCAAAGAGGGATGGGCTATTACCAGCAGGAGAGTGAGTTTGTATGTGTGGGGGGGGGGGGGAAGGGTGAGAAAACCTGGATTTGTGCTGGAAATGGCCCTACTTGATGATCACTTTAGATAAGCTGTTACCAGCAGGAGAGTGGGGTGGGAGGAAGTTTTGTTTCATGGTCTCTGTGTGTATATAATGTCTTCCGCAGTTTCCACGATATGCTATGCATCCGATGAAGTGAGCTGTAGCTCACGAAAGCTCATGCTCAAATAAACTGGTTAGTCTCTAAGGTGCCACAAGTACTCCTTTTCTTTTTACGAATACAGACTAACACGGCTGTTACTCTGAAATTTGTAGTGAAGGAAACTCACATGGTCACCGGGCTCCCTCCGGAGAGCTCCACTGCATGGGAGCAGGCAGAAGGGAGCAGACGCTGACTGTCAGCCGGGGCCGTAAGCCACAGTGGCAGGATTCTCCCCTGCCCTGCCCCTCCTGCTGCCATTTACACCTGGGCAGAGGGGGGGGGGTAAACCCTGCCAGCCAGAGTTCTCCTCTCACTTACACCAACAGTGGCATTAAAACCAAGTTAGCCCTCACTTTGCACAGGTGTGAACGCCGACACAAGGGGACAGGCAGGGGAGAATCAGGGCTGATGTGCACTAGAGGGAACACGGTGGTGGCCAGGGGCACTAAAAGGGCTGCCACCCCTTCCTCCTGCCCCAGCTTTCAACCACTGCCAGGGACTGCTGCCCTTAGCTCCACTTTGTTCTAGTCACTAATGTTTTGGCCACTTAATTTCTGTCTTTCCTACTGGTTTCTGCTCTCCGCAGGACACCTTGTGGGCTGTTGTCATCAGTCTGGGATCACAGAATTATTGAAATACAGGGTTGGAAGGGACCACAAGACCTCATCAGTCCAGGCCCTGAGCTGTGGCAGGACCAAATAAACCCTAGACCATCCCTGCCAGGTGTTTGTCCAACCTGTTCTTAACCCCCCCCCACCCCACCCCCCTGGTGATGGGGATTCTACAACCTCCCTTGGAAGCTTATTTACAGTCCTCTTTGGAGCAGCCCTTAGCAGATTGGAAGGCTGTTCTCAGATCCCCTCTCAGCTTTTTTTTCTCAGGACTAAACATGCCTGGTTGTTTTTTAACCTTTCCTCAGAGGTCAGGTTTTCTCAACCTTTGATCATTTTTTGTTGCTCACCTGTGGACTCATCTTTCCTAAAGAGGGGCACCCAGAATTGCACTCAGTACTCCAGCTGAGGCTTCAGTGCAGGACAATTACATCCCGTGTCTTACATAGAACACTCCTGTTAATACTTCCCAGACTATTAGCTTCTTCACAGTTGCATTGCATTGTTGACTCATATTTTATTTGTGATCTACTATGACCCCCAGATCCTTTGCAGCCGTACTACCTCCTAGCCAGCTATTCCCCATTCTGTAGTTTTGCATTTGACTTGTCCTTCCTAAATGAAATACTTTGCACTTGTTTTAATTGAATTTCATTTCATTGAACTCAGACCAATTCCCAGCCTTGGTGTCTTACAAGCGGAACCTGCAGAGGAAGCAAAGGCCGGCTGTAGTCAGAGTGTGAGCCGCACAGCTGTAAATTCTCTTTCAGCCTTGTCACATCCTGTGCGAGGGCTTCGGAAACAAACTAAACAATTCTACAGTTAAAAACAGCCACCACCCAAAATCCCCTTGAAACTGCACTTACGGTGCAAAGTCACTTTAACTGGCTGAGAGTGACCTGGAAGAGCTGGAGATCAGTGACACAGACAGTCACTGCAGCCGAGTGCAATGAGACCTTCAGCCTTGATACTCTCAGGGAGAACCCAGGCCCCACTTAAGTCAGTGGCAGAATTCCCCTTTGCCCTCAGTACTGTGCTGCGATAGGCGGCTGGAGGAGAGGCATTGGCTCATCCCAGTGGTGTCCCCAGTGCATCTCTGGAAGGGCCTAGCCACAAGCATCCCACTCTGTTTGTTCTGGTTTTGTACAGCACCTAGCGCAATGAGGCCCTGGTCTATGAGTGGGGTCCCTAGGCACTACTATAAAACTATTACTCCTCCTCTTCCCCTGCTCACAGTCTATGCTCCTCAGCTTCACTCCACACCTCCCCTCCTCCCTTCTGCCTCTGCACCTTATCTCTGGGCAATCTCATTAAAAACCATGGCTTTCATTATCATCTTTATGCTGACAACTCCTAGATCAGCCTATCCACTCTGGGCCTGTTTCTGTCAGTCCAAACTAAAACCTCCAGTCTGTCTCCCTGTCTCGTCCTCACTGGTATCCCACCATCAGCTTAAACGCAACACGGTTGAAACAAAGTGTCACAGAGTGTGGGGGAGTCATGGCCCTGCACCCCCCACTTCCTGCGATTCACCGAGACTCTCAGCCAGCCAGTAAAACAGAAGGTTTATTAGACGACAGGAACAGGGTCTAAAACAGAGCTTGTAGGTACAGAGAACAGGACCCCCTCCATCAGGTCCATCTTGGGGTATAGGGAGCCCAGACCCCAGATCTGGGCCTCCCTCCATTTCCCCGGCCAGCTCCAAACTGAGACTTCCTCCAGCCTCGCCTCTGGCCTTTGTCTCCTTCCCTGGGCCAGGAGGCCACCTGATCTCTTTGTTCTCCAACACCTTCAGTTGGCACCTGGCAGGGGAGGGGCCCAGGCCATCAGTTGCCAGGAGACAGGGTGTCGGCCATTCTCTGTGCAGACCGCACCACCCCTGCCCTCTACGGCTCTACAACAATCACACACCCGTATCCCACCACTTAGATACTTAAGAAGTGCATAGGGGAAACTGAGGAACACACACAGTATTCAGAGAAAACATTAAGAACATTCCCACTTCGTGACACAAAGCTCCTAATCTCCCCACATCCACCCTCTTTTCTCAGTCACCGTTGGCAGCCCCATGGGGGTGGTCACTCAGGCCAAGAACCGGGCTTTGCCTTCGATTCAGCCCTCTCTGTAGCCCCACACTTCCGAGTCATGTCTGAATCTTACCACTTCGTCCTTTACAAAATGTCTTCAAGATCCGGCCTTTCCAATCTGGTAATACAGTTGACAGAGTTCAGCAGAAAAATAGAAGTCTGAACTCGCCCCTTGCCTAACCATTGCCAGATGGCAATGGCTGGATGGGTCTGTGGCACAGCTAGATTAACTATACAAATCCAGGGGACTGTCAGACTTTAAGGTTTCTGCAACCAGAGACCATGTCTACACTGAAAACACTACAGCAGCACAGTAGGAAATCCAGCTCCCGAGGTCGACAGAAGCAATCTACCATGGACCTAGCGCTGTCTTCGCCGGGGGCTAGGTTGGCTTAGCTGCATCTCTCAGGGGTGTGGATTTTTCACACCCCACAGCAACGTAGCTGGGTCGATCTAATTTTCAAGTGCAGACCTGGCCTGTGGCTGCGGGCCTGTTCGAGCTCCCGCCAACCTGGAAACTCCGTGAACAAACGCTCATTTAGAAAGAGTCCTCCCCCATAAAAGACCACTCCTTGCCCAGGACATACAAATGGTCCACTGGCGTGGGGGTGAGAGGCTGGTCCTGGCACAGGACAGAACCTGGGCTGTTTGGTGACCTAACTGTGCACTGGCAGACTGTCCAATATTGGGGTTTGTTTTGAAAGTGTCGCCTTAACTTAGAATCTCCAGGCTTTTGAACCTTATTGTTTTTGAGAAAACTACAATATTCTCTTAGTACGGGGAGTTTTCCCCTCCCGTGATACTTCTCTCCCCTGCCACCGTTAGCTCCAGTTTAACAAAAGTGCTCCCCTCCCCCTTATATGAATTTCCTCAGGTCTTTGAGGATGGCAGGAGGTGGGCAGGGGGTGGAGCTTTTCAAAGTTCGTTCTGTGGCAGGAATTTTTGCAGGGTTTTAATCTCCAGATCAGGCCCAGACGGGGCTTAAAATGTCTCCACTGGACTCTGCCCTGGTCCCTTCAGGTCCTGCTGAAATAGCAGCTCAGCCTGGCCCAAGACTCTGGCCCTTTGTGCTCCAGAGTGGGAGGTGGGTGAGTTAGTCTCTGCAGCAGCTGAAGGGTTAAAGGAAACCATCTCTCGTGTCTGGGGAGCTGCAGCCCCGGCATTTCCGCAGGGAGGGTGTTTGTGAGAAGAGGGGAAGTGCCCCAGCCACAGAGAACAGCACAGCAAGAGCTAGGACTGGCAGAGTCTCTTTCCATGTCGAATTAACTTATGGGCTCAAAGTTTCAGAACTGGAGGATGGAGCTTCGTGCTCTGAAAATGGGAGCTCAGCTCTGTACCTGCTTCTGGCCAGGAGACTGCAGAATGTGCTTGCGAAGGGCCTTGCTGCACGGGCTGGTTGTGGGCATAATCCCCCCGGGGACGCCATCCTGCAGCCCTGGTTCATGTGAGCCATCTCACTGGTGCCCTGACATCAATGGGGCTCCTCCAATGAGTGAGGGAAGAGGAGCCAGGACTTAGTGTATGTGTGTGTGTGTGTGTGTGGGGGGGGGGGGGGTGTTCTGGTAGCTGTGCATGCAAATGTCTCTGCGCTTCTGCATGTGCATTTCCAGTGCACTCAGATGGGCCTCTACCCTTTGAAACACCAACCGAGATGTTTCCCTTCATCACCATTCGTCCTTATGCCTGGCATCTGCCCGAACGATAAACTGTCACCACATTGATGCTCTGGACACATTTAACTATGTGAATAATGCTGAATATGGGGCCCAGGAGCTACCACTGATCTCCAAGCATGGGTCAGCTCCCCAGGACACTCACACCCCACTGGCTCTAGGTTGTCTTAGCAAACAGGAATCCTGCAAATGCTCAATGCTCCCCACGGCCACAGTAATTCTTGTTATTTACAATGTTGGTAACGTAGCTTTTGGTAAGTCATTTCCTACTGTTTAAAACATAAAAGTTATTTTCAGTATAATTGGAATATCCCCTACATCATCACGAGGGTTTGAACGCTGGTCTTTCATCACTGCAGCGCAGCTCTTCACCACTTGAACTAAAGAACTAGCTACAATAGCTGGCAGCAGCAGTAGGCTGTTACCGTCCACACAACATCCACAAAAAATAGTGGGTTACATATGCATGAGTAGCCCCATATTGCAGACAGCTTAGTCAAGCACATAGATGGGACACTGTGACATTCCCCTGGTGTTGTCTAGACTGGTGATCTGCTAGGTCACTCCAATCCTCGACTCTGGGAGCCAGCCTTACCCTGCTCTGCTGTGGGAACCCCCACTCCTGGGCTGTTCACACACAGCCTCTAGCATGTAAGCTGCTCCCAGCTACATGAGTGAGCACTTTTGGTCAGCTGCTGCTTGGATTGTGCAACCGAAGGATGCTAGCCAATATCTCCGGTCCCAGACACAACCCTAGGAACCTCCTTTTAACAGTGTCCAGTTATGCCCGCTGGACACTGCAAGCTTATATGAGTTTGTCAATCTAACAAAGAAATTGATATGTACCAGGCTTGTTATCCCAAGGGGAGTCTCTGACATGCATCAAACCAAACGCACTGCTTCAGGTAGTATAAACAAACACATTTATTAACTACAAAAGACAGATTGTAAGTGATTATAAGTCAAAGCACAACAAGTCAGATTTGGTCAAATGAAATAAAAACAAAACACATTCTAAGCTGATCTTAACACTTTCAATGCCCTTACAAACTTAGATACGCCTCACCACAGCTGGCTGGCTGCCCTTCAACCAGGCTCTCCCCTTTGATCAGCGCTTCAGTCACTTGGTGGTGGTGTCTGTAAATGGAGGTGGAAGAGAAAGAGCACAGCAAAGGTCTCTCCCTTTTATCATGTTCTTTCTCCCCTCTTGGCTTTGCCCCCCCCCACCTTCAGAGTCAGGTGAGCATTACCTCACTGTAGTCCCAAACTGACCAAGGGAAGGGGGTGACTCACTTGAGAGTCCAATAGATCCTTTGTTGCTGCCTCGGCCATTGTCCTTTGTTCCTGTGAAGCTGGGCTGGGTTTGTCCCATACATACCCTGATGAGGTGTGTGCTGCCCCTCTGCTCCTGGAGAGTTTTGCCTGAGCTTCTTTTAAGCCATGAGGACACATTTTCAGCCTCATAACTATATATGTGAAATTACAACCTATAACATTACTATAACAACAATGATCGGTGCATCATGAGCCTTCCGAAGACACCCGAGATGACAAACTTTGCATTGGATACTACACAATCATATTATAAGGATGAACATGGGGGTGCAGGGTGTTCCCCTAAGGTACAGAGTGTCACAATGTCACGAGTGGCAGTGGAATTATTCCTTAAGCTACAAAGGCAAGAGGAGTGCAACATTTATCTTCCCATGTGTAGTAGCTATGACGCGTGATTGCTTGTGGCATTCATGGAGGTGCTGACCACAGTGGAACACAGCTTTTGGGCTCAGAAAACAAGCACTGAGTGGTGGGATCACATTGTCATGCATGTCTGGGATGACGAGCAGTGGCTGCAAAACTTTCGGATGAGGAAAGCCACATTCGTGGGACCGTGTGATGAGTTTGCCCCAGCCTTGCAGCCCAAAGACATGAGAATGAGAGCTGCCCTGTCGTTGGAGAAGCACATGGCGATTGCACTGTGGAAGCCAGCTACTCCAGACTGCTACTGATCGGTCGCTTACCAGTTCGGAGTGGGAAAGTTGACCATTGGACTCTGAAAGGCCGTGACTCTGGGCAACATGCATGACATTGTGGATGGCTTTGCACAAATGGGCTTCCCTAACGGCCACTGCCTCTTCCTCCTCCTCCTCAGACCAACCACAACAGCACCTTCTGCCTCAGCACCACAGCCTTAATCCCAGCCAAGTGCCGAGGGGAGGCCAGAGGGCAGGGGGGCTGGAGAGTGAGCCCAGCCCACACTCATCTGTAGTGGTGTGTCCTGTCCCATGGGGCTGTGCCTGGCTCCCCATTGCAGGCTGAGTGATAGGTAGGTTCGCTCTATAGCCCCTCCCCCCATTGCCCCTTTGCACCAGGCTGGGTTAGGGTCACAGTGCAGAGGTGGAAGGTGTTGCTGCAAGTGGTCAGAACCCCCAGGTCACAACACCCACAGCAGGGAGCCAGGCCCAGCCCTGTGGGTCAGAAGACACCACTGCAGGGTTTTTGCAGGTGTCAGTGCGCCCATGAACCCCTGATCAAACCACCCTGGTATGAACTTCTCCTCATCTCTGTGCTCCTCCCATGTCTCATTCTTTATAACCCACTAGATGGGCTCTCTGGCCTGTGAGCCAGACATCAGCAATGCTTGCTGTTTGCAGTTGGGATGCTCTTAGCAGGTATCTGAAGAGATGTGCAGCTTTCTGAGTCATGGCAGACCACATAAATTCCTCCAACGAAGCCGAAGAGCTCTGGGATCTGCGTGCCCCCAGGAGCGGGTCATGGGGCTCCCAGAGGGGAACGTCCCCAAGCCATTTCCTTCCCAGGCCCCCCTGAGGTGTGCAGCTCTGAGCATGCTGAGATCCATGGCTACAGCTGCATAAACTACGAGGGGCAGGGGTCAAAGATAAAACCCGAATCCACCTATAGCCGGACAATGTGTGTTCCCAGACTGTGCCATCAAAACAGAGACACTCAGGCTGGACCTTCAAAATGAGATCAACTGTAGCTTGTCAGAGTAAGCCAAAAAGTCTGGACACCAATGGCTTCTGGGAAAACAGTGCAGCAAAAACCAAGGTGCAGCACCTGGACCTTTCTAGCAGTTGGCCCCAAGCCCCCAAATTCTATTGCCTATATAGGGATTGATTCTGCTTCCACTGAAGACAATGTCAACACTCCCATGGAGCCCACAGACAATTAAAGCTACTGTGACTGCACTAAAAATCCTGCCTATGATGCTCTAACCTGAACTGTCGACTCTTGATGCTGGTGAGCTGCCTATTCAGGCACCTTAACTCTGGCACGCCACAGTGTTTGCACCCTTGACTTCACCACCTTAACCATTTTTTCAATGTCGTTTTCTGTATGGAATTGAATATCAGCTGTGCCATCGTGCAGTGCCAGCCTGCGCTGTACGGCCTGCCTGCAGAGTGCCCTCACTGCGGGCAAGGCAGAGTTCAGGGGCTGTAGCTTAGTCTACACTTGCAATTGAAGGACAAAACTTTTGTCGTTCACAAGTGCTTAACACCCCCACTCACACAAAAACAACAAAAGTTTTGCCCCGGCAAGTGCAAATGTAAACGGCGCTTTGTCGACACAGCCTTGTCGCGAACAGCTGCGCAGTGTAGACGTAGCCGAAATGGTCTCCGGTTTCCACTGTCCAAAGGACAGGGGAATTTGGCCAAAGCTTGCCACACAAAGCAAAGTGAGGTTCAAAATGGCAGGGGCTTTGAATCCTTAGTGCTCTATAGCATTTATATTTACAGAAATTTCCAAAGCATCCGTAACCCTGACTTTCTACCTGAGCTTTGTGACACTCCCTCCTCTCCTGAGGGAGCCGAAAAATCCTCTCAGGGCACTTGTAACCCTCTGGTGAGTGTGTGTCACTCACACCCCCCTTGATGGCTGACCCACAGGGTTTGTGGGTTTTTACAGCTCTGAACTTCACGGACTGACTCTTTAGCTCCAGCTGTAGAGACTTGTGCTAAGCGCTGTAAGTCCCCACTTCAATCCCCAGTCAGTGTTGGGGTGGGTTAGACAGTTCCTGCCTGTGGGGCAGGGGATATGCTCTCCCGTCCAGCCTTCCAACAATACACATCAGATTGGTTCATATTCGTCCCCCTCTCTCCATTGCCACTGTTCTCCCATCCCTTCTCCCCACCTCCATCCATTCCTTCTCTCCTGCCCTCTCCCTGTCCTTCCCCCTCTTTCACTCTCCTTCAGTTTCACTTTCCTGTTTTCTCCCCCTCCCCATCCTGGCTCCTCCTTTTTCTTCTCCTTCTGTGGCTGGGACTAGCAGATACTTGCAGGCGGCCCCTCCCAGTGTCAGCACAAGCCCACACTGCACAGCCGAGGGCAGAGAGAACAGATACTCACCCAGCTGCCATGGCCACTGCAGCTACAGCAGGGGAAATACAAGATGAAGCTATTTGCTCCATCTGCCTGGGGTATCTGACGGAGCCGGTGACTATCGTGTGTGGGCACAACTTCTGCCGAGCCTGCATCACCCAGTACAGTGAGGAGAAGGGAACGGGGACACCCCTGACCTGTCCCCAGTGCAGAGTCCGGTTCCAAAAAGGGGAGTTCAAATCCAACACACAGTTGAACAGCATCGTACAAAAGATCAAACACCTGGGTTTAAAACCAGGAAAAGGGCAAAAGGATTATCTGTGTGAGAGACACGAGGAACGTCTCAAACTCTTCTGTGAGGACGACGGAGAAACTATTTGCTGGGTGTGTGAGAAATCCCGGGACCACAAGTCTCACACTGTGGTTCCCACTGAGGAGGCTGCCCAGGAGTACAAGGTAAGAAATGCTGTTGACTTTGCTTAATTAAATCCCTTAAGGACACCAGGTTTATCCACCATCAATACAAGGACAAACATTCACACCTGACTGCCTAAAGTTAGGCACCTAAACGAAAGGGGCCTGGTTTTCAGAGGGGATGAGCACTGGGGTTGTGGATAATGGGAAAAGATCCAAACTTTTTTTGCTCCAAGACTGCAAGTTCCAACACATAATAGAGAGAACAGGGCTGACGGCTCTTTGTGTGCCTGCAACCCGTCTGCCAGGTGGAGAGGGCAGCAAGAACATAAGACCATAAGAACAGCCATCCCCTGTCGGAGCAAAGGTGCATCTAGCCCAGTGTCCTGTCTTCCGACAGTGGCCAATGCCAGGTGCCCCAGAGGGAATGAACAGAACAGGCGATCATCAAGTGATCCGTCCCCTGTTGCCCATTCCCAGCTTCTGGGAACAGCTTCTGAACAGCTGACCCGTGGCAGGTGGGAGGCGCTGGGAGGACGGGGGAGGAGCTGGTCTCAGGGTCGCCAGCGGGCAGGAAGCATTGCGGGGCAGGGGCAGAGCTGATCGGCGGGGCTGCCAGTAGGTGCTGAGCACCTACTATTTTTATTCCATGGTGTCCCCAGCCCTGGAGCACCCACAGAGTCGGTGCCGATGGTAGAAAAAAAACTTTAAATGAGAGGAGGGAACTCACCCGGCATTGATTAAGGAAAATGCCACACGCAGGATTCATAAACATAAAACCATGAGCAAAACACCCTCTCCAGTGTACGTTGGTCAGTGTCTTCTGCCTCATGTTCTGGAGTTCTACAATGAAAAGTTCCTTTGCTTTGATAATCCCTCTCTGCTCCCTCACCCCACCCCACTCACAGTGGCTGTCCTTGGTCAGTGAAGACTCAGGGTTCAGAGATGCATCTGTGTGAGCTCACCTCCCACCCTGGGGGCATGGGGGAGGAGGAAGAAGGCACCTTTCTTGCTCCACTGTCCAAGCACTTGCTCTGGTGTCACCACCCTGCCGCACACCCCACTGGCCCACTTCACCAGCCGCCCTGCCAGCCATCACCTGCTTCTCTGCTATAATCTCTACAGATCAGGACATGTCTACACTTGCAATTCAAAGCAGAAAAAGTCCCCTTTTTGCGCAAAAACCTCGTCTCTTGACGTTCTACGCTGCTCTTAGTGATTTTCAACTCTTAGAGGGGGAACTTCCTTGCTGAAGCAGGCTGGGCAGAAACGCTGTCCCACATCAAGTGATTTCAGCTCTCGTGATCACTTAACTAAACAAAAGACTCCGAATGGAGCCTTAATTAGTTCTGTCTGTGAACAGTGGAGAGGAGCAAGTTAAACCATGCCTAGGACTCTTGGGTAAAGTCCACACTTCCCAGCAAGCACACCTGTCCCCACCTCCTCTTAACCTTCACAGGGGTCTGGCATCCAAGCCCCCCGCATAGTGAGTAAAGTTCAGTGGAGGGTGACCCCCTCAGTCAGGACAGGCTAAATGCTACTCTGCTGCCCTTTACTAATACAGTAAAGATAACACTATTTCATTACCCCCACATTCAATACCGAAGTGATCTGTAATCCAGCACCAGCCACAGCTGATCACTTTGGCAACACAGCCCTGTCCGCTGGATACCTAGGCAGAGTTGGTGTGTTCATGTAAATACAGTCTGCACCTGAAGCCTTTTCCCCTCCCCAGCGAGCTGTCAGGGGAGAGCTCATTCAGACCCTGCTTGCACACGAAACAATCTGGACCCTGACACATCCCTGCACGTCAGTGGCACTGAAAGCCACAGCTGGTACCTGTGTCCTGCTCTTCTTTCTCTGCCATATCTTGTTCTTCTCTCCTCCTTCAGCTCTTACCCATCCAGCAGCCCTGTCCCACTCATATTAACTCCTGCTGCCATTAGCCCAGATAACATTAGGAGGATGTGGGGTGGCCTTACAGCTGACGTACACCGTGTATTGTACACCAGGATGTACACGCCAGGGTATTATAATTGTCTGACAAAGTTGGGGCCACCTGTGTCCTGACACGGTTGGGTTTTGACAGCGTGGGTGGGACAACACGGTTCTGGAACCACATTAAAAAAACATGTTATTGCTCCTATCCCATCTGGGGCTGTGTCTGCACTGGAGAGTGGGAGGCCAGGGATGAGACGCTGCTGAGGTTCCCTGCCCTCACCCCAGGAGAGAGGGGAGGACATGGGCTGATGTTAGGGCCCTGCCCAGGGTTGCAGAAGGAAGGGAGGGAAATGGCCTGAATTCCCTCCCCACAGGGACCAGACTCACTGACACACTCAGTTTGGCCTGAACTGTCCCAAATTTCTGCTCCAAGTCCCTTCTTCATTGAGCTGCTTCTCTGCCCCAGGAACTCGCAGGCCACGTCGACACTGCCAGGGCTTCAGCAGCACAGCTACAGCCCGGCAGCACAATAGCCAGGAGAAAAGGAGGACTTGTGGCACCTTAGAGACTAACCAATTTATTTGAGCATGAGCTTTCGTGAGCTACAGCTCACTTCATCGGATGCATACTGTGGAAATCGCAGAAGACATTATATACACAGACACCATGAAACAATACCTCCTCCCACCCCACTCTCCTGCTGGTAATAGCTTATCTAAAGTGTGCCCACATATCTATTCAGGGGACACCATCACAGGGCCTAATAACATCAGCCACACTATCAGAGGCTCGTTCACCTGCACATCCACCAATGTGATATATGCCATCATGTGCCAGCAATGCCCCTCTGCCATGTACATTGGTCAAACTGGACAGTCTCTACGTAAAAGAATAAATGGACACAAATCAGATGTCAAGAATTATAACATTCATAAACCAGTCGGAAAACACTTCAATCTCTCTGGTCACGCAATCACAGACATGAAGGTCGCTATCTTACAACAAAAAAACTTCAAATCCAGACTCCAGCGAGAAACTGCTGAATTGGAATTCATTTGCAAATTGGATACTATTAATTTAGGCTTAAATAGAGACTGGGAGTGGCTAAGTCATTATGCAAGGTAGCCTATTTCCCCTTGTTTTTTCCTCCCCCCAGACGTTCTGGTTAAACTTGGATTTATGCTGGAAGTGGCCCACCTTGATTGTCATGCACAGTGTGGGGAGAGTGGTCAGTTTGGATGAGCTATTGCCAGCAGGAGAGTGAGTTTGTGTGAGTATGGGGGTGGGGGAGTGAGAAACCTGGATTTGTGCTGGAAATGGCCCACTTTGATTTTCATGCAGGTTGTAAGGAGAGTGGTCACTTTGGATAGGCTATTACCAGCAGGAGAGTGAGTTTGTGTGTGTGGTTTTTGGAGGGGGGTGAGGGGGTGAGAGAACCTGGATTTCTGCAGGAAATGGCCCACCTTGATTATCATACGCATTGTGAAGACAGTGGTCACTTTGGATGGGCTATTACCAGCAAGAGAGTGAGTTTGTTTGTGGGAGGGCGGAGGGTGAGAAAACCTGGATTTGTGCTGGAAATGGCCCAACTTGATGATCACTTTAGATAAGCTATTACCAGCAGGAGAGTGGTGTGGGAGGAGGTATTGTTTCATGGTGTCTGTGTATATAATGTCTTCTGCGATTTCCACAGTATGCATCCGATGAAGTGAGCTGTAGCTCACGAAAGCTCATGCTCAAATAAATTGGTTAGTCTCTAAGGTGCCACAAGTCCTCCTTTTCTTTTTGCGAATACAGACTAACACGGCTGTTACTCTGAAACCTTTCATTATACAATAGCCAGGGCGACCGAAGTGTCATGTTAAGATCAGGCCCAAGCCTCTGTGCTCACTGACAGGGCTCAGAGACAGCCGGGAAGTGCTGGCACTTCTCCGGCGAAGCACCTGCCATGTTCTCCGGGATCTTCGCTTTCACTTTGCTTTAAACTGAGTCTCCAGCTGTTTTGGTTGTGAAGAAAACCTCAAAACTGTGACCCAGATGTAGGGGATGCAGAGAGCTGGGCACAGCGGCTCTGAGCGGTGTGAACGGCCCCATTGCCTCAGTGAGGGGTGAGCTCAGATGCCCAGGGATAATCTTTTAAATATCAACATTGCTAATTATTTCGTTCCCCTGTGAGAGTGGAGAGGGAGAATAGCAGCTCGGCACCATTTATTGCCAGTGACGCCTCCTTCCGGTGCCATAAGCGGGTGATGTTTGGGAGATGCCACCTCTTCTGTTCCCCCCAGGAAAGAAGGACCTGGCCCAGAGAGTCCAGCAGAGTCCAGGGGTATATTCGAGCCCCATGAGGGGAGACAGGCCCCGGGAGCCCCTTGGAGCCCATCAGCAACTCCATCCTGTTCTGAACATTGCACCATCTACTGTGAACAGACCATGGTGTCTCCTTTTGGTGACTCACATGGGCGGAGCTTATTTGTGGGTGGAGCTTCAAAGAATCCAGCCACACTCCCCCCCCCCCACCCGCCCCCGGCCCCAATTCTGATCCCTGCTCATTTATGAAGCTGTTTTGCTGGATGCAAAGGCTGCTTTTCTGCCTCCTGTCTCTCACTAGCCCCTGCTGGCTCCCTCCCTCCCTCCCTGCTTCCCTGCAGCAGTGCCCCAGGAGCTCTCAGCAGCAGCACCAGCCTGGGCCCTGGGTCAGGGAGGAGGAGGCGAGAACTCAAGGGCTCAGAGAAAAGAGAGAGAGTGAAATGGGGAGATCTCTGGCGGGGGGCTCAGGAGGGGACTCTGGGGGGCTGCCAGGGGTGTTGCACAGAGCGGGGTTTAGGGGGCAGGAGCACGTTGCTGTGCTTTGTGAATGAATCACACACTGTCAAAGGGGAAGGGAGCCCTGGGTTATTACAGCTCTGGAGCCATTATAATTATGGGTGGCCCATTCCCCCAGACCGAGTGTGTTCCCTGTTCCTCACTGACCTCCAGCCACATCACAGCTTCACCTTGTCCAGTTAATGGGACTGCACTGGCTCAGGTGCTCAGCTGCTGCCCGAGGGAGGCCACATGGGACCCTGGACAGACGAGAGCGCAGTGGGGTCTTTCTCCTGGCCTGGGTCTGGGGTACAGTGGAGCAAGATGCTGTCTCAACCTCTTCACTCTCACTGGCAGGAGGGATCGTTCAGAACCTTCCCAGCTGCTTCACCTCTGGCCTGTGTTCAGTGATGTGAAACTTCAGCTAAAACACAGGCTTTGAGAAGTCCTGAGTGTCTGCACGAAGCAGAGCCCCCGCTCTGAGGCTGGCGTCTCTTCCCCCACGAGGTCTTTGGGGCCGGCAGAGCCGAGTCTGCTGCTCGCTTCCTGGGTATTTTACCGCTCATGTATGAAATGCCACTATGGATAGTACGGTCTACCCATCGGACAGGCAGACTAATGGCTGTTTCTCGCACACGATGCCCCTGCAGGTGAAACTCCAGGGAGCCCTGGGCCCTCTGAGGAAGGAGTTGGAAGAGGCCCTGGCTTTGACATCTAAAGAGAAGGAGAAAACAACAGAGTGGCAGGTGCGTGTCCGGGTTTATTCCTCCCTGAGCCCTTCCCCCTGCAGCGTTCCCAGGAATGACGGGGCCATAAAGCTCCAGGATGAGGTTATGAATCTGCTCTAGTTGTTTGCTCCGTTGCACAGCCATGGGCTCCGGCATTTGGGGAGGCTGGGCGTGAGTGCTGGAACCTCCCCGGTGCCCAGATCATTGCCCTGCTCACTGCTTCACCCCCATTTGGCCTCATCTCGCCGAGGCCACCCTCCACATTCCACTCCTGCTCTCCCCCATGCCTGGCTCCCGCTCAGACCCCTCTCCAGAGGCTCCCTGCTGACCATTCACTGTTGCAGCTCGGTCCTCCCCTACCCCATAGATGCCGACTCCGTGGGTGCTCCGGGGCTGGAGCACCCATGGGGAAAAATTAGTGGGTGCTCTGCACCCACCGGCAGCCAAGTTCTCCTCCCGACCTCTTTCCCTAAGCGTGCTGCGTCCCCGCTCCTCCGCCTACCTCCCAACGCTTGCCGCCGCAAAACAGCTGTTTGGCGGCATAGCAAGCTCCGGAAAGGAGAGGGGAGGAATGGGAACACGGCCCGCTCAGGGGCAGAGACGGGGAAGAGGTGGGGCCAGGGCAGGGATTTGTGGAAGGAGTCGGAATAGGGGCAGGGAGGGGGTGGAGTTGGGGCGGGGACTTTGGGGAAGGGGTTGGAAATGGGGCGGGGCAGGAGGGGTGGGGCAGGGGTGGAGTCGGGACAGGGTCGGGAGCAGAGGGGGGTCGAGCACCCATAGGGAGCTCCTATGCCCCACCCCGTCCCCCCTGTCCCCTCGCCTGCCACTTGCTCCTTTCTGCCCCCTCCTGCCTTAAGGAAGAGTGACGGGGGAGGGGCAGAGAGGAGCAAGTGGCGGGGCCCCCCACACAGCTGATGGGCGGCAAGCGGCAGGTGCTGCGGGGTTCGGGGGAAGAGCGGGAGTGACGGCTCCAGGCGGGGCGCAGGCAGGACTCCAAAGGCGGCAGGTCTGCAGCCTGCCTCCAAAGGGAGGGGCGCTGCATCCTGTCTGGGGAGGCTCAGCCTCCCCTGGCCTGTGGTACCTGCCATCCAGGGTGCTGGCAGCATCAGGCTCTGTCTCCGGTGGGGATCTCAGTGCAGCAGCTCCTGTAGGCGGAGGAGGAGGGGCAGTTCCTGGCCCTTGTACAGTGGTGCAGACCCACCCCTGAGATCTCTGATGGGGCAAATTCTCCATACTGGGTGCAGTGTTTTCACTATTCCATGGATCCTGTTTCCCTCCTGCAGGTGGGGAGGGTGTGTCGGCTGCTCCAGCCATCGGTTTTCAGTGGCCTTCATGACAAAGCTCTGCAGCTTCTCTGCAGCCTGGAGGAAACATTGTTCCTTCTCGCCCTGCTCCCACAGTCCCTGCAGTGAATCTGCCCAGTGCCTGGGCCAGACACTGGATTTGGGAGCTGGGAGGATGATTTGCCCCCATGGGTGAGGTTCAGATTCGCTCAGCTGGCTGGGCTGGGGGCATGCTGGGAGCTGAGCTCTTCTGAGCATCGAACCCAGTGGCGGGTGTGGAGCTCTGTGGAAAATCTGCCTCCAGGGTGCATCCACATGGCTCCAGCAGCTAGCTGCAGGCTAGTCCCTGAGTGATACCCAGGGGTCTGGGTGGGCGTGAACAGCCCGGCTGCGGCTTCATAGCTACCAGTACCCGAGCTCGCTCGATCAAAGCTAGCTGGGGTGTGTCTACACATGGTGCAGTCAGACCTTCATTGCAGTGTGGACACCCCCTGAGTGAGCAGAGCCAGGGGCAGGTCAGTGTAAAGCCAAGCAGCACTTGGCCACTTCACAGTCTCTGTTGCCATCACGTGGCCACTTCATCCCAGACACCTGCTACTGTTACTGTGACTTTACCTGTGCTCGTCTCTAGCAGGTGATGAACCCATGGGACAAAATGTCTGTACTGGTTCGCCTGCCTTTTACAGTGAAATCCCTGCAGAGAGCGTGGGGGGTGTGAGGAAGACGCCAGCAGCAGGGATGAGAGGAGAAGCAGGTGTCCCACTAGTCAGATAAAAATGGCCATTTAGAAGAGCTGAAATGCTCAGAGCTGGGTGCCTCTGGTTCTGCGTCTGAAGCCGTATTTAGAGCCCGGCGGAAGTGGGCTGGTTTCCAGAGGACCGAACCGCAGCAGCTCCCACTCCCCGCACTGGAAGCAGTTGGTGCTCAGTTCCTCAGACAATAGGGATTTAGGTGCATAACAATTAACAGCCAGGTTTGAATGTGTCCGGCAAAGATCCCAGCCGGCACCACGGAGGCAGCTGCACCTTGGGACAGTCACTGGGGTGGTTCTGAAACCCTTGATTATCGCCCAGTGAGAGCAAGTTACGTCCCACAGCACCAGAGGTCACGGCCCAATGATCAGTGTCACTCGGTGCAGAGTAACTGCAGCCCCAGCGACTGTGAGATGAGGCCCAGCAGGGGCGGCCAGTCACCCACTGAGAGGGGCCGTCAAGGGCCTGAGCCAGGTGGGGAGTATCTCCATGGGCGGGAGTAGGGCCCGGGAGGAGACAGGCCCCCAATGAAGGATGCGCTGGCCGTGTCTGATGGGGGGAGATGTTAGGGGATACGATAATGCTGCACCACTCGAATTAGCTGTAACTCAACAGCTTCCAGGGGGCAGGAGGGGAAGGAGGCTGCAGGCCCACGGCCCTTTGCAGGGTCCAGGCCACATGCACAAAGCCTCGGGCAGGTGCCAACAGGGGCTCCTGAGGGACCTAGGGATTGTCAGGGCTGTACCCGAGTTGTCTGAGTGCCCCATGGTGGCTGCAGCGCTCCCAGGGGCGGGGTGGGGGTCGTCTGGGGGATGGGTGGGTGTCCAAAGCCCATTGACAGATGGGCCCAGGGGTGCTGGAGGACTGTGCTGGGGGCTCAGGTCAGCCGGGGCAGAGGTACGATGTGGACGTTACAGTGCTCAAGCAGCTGCCTCTTCAGACACAGACACTGGGCATGGCCCCTACCCCACCACACAGGGAGCCGGACAGAGAGACGGGTTTGAGCCCTGCACAGGAAAGGGAGAGGGGTCAGCACAGGGCACAGACTGGTGGGGAGAAGGGCTGGGCTCACATACTAGGGTTTCAGGGGGGAGGGCTCTGGGGGCAGGGGGACAGGGGCTGGGGAAGTTCCTGAAGCCCCTGGCCATGTTGGCATCTCAGGGAGAGGAAGAGGGACTTTCCCCAACATCACTGTGGCCTGAATCACACTGGGGGGCAGGTTCACCCCAGGGTCACCCAGCACCTCTGGGCTGAGCTGCAGGGGAGCTAGAGAGGCCAGTGCAGAGCAGCCAGCCCCTCCCCCTGCCAGGATCAGCACCGGCTCAGCATCGTTCCCACGGCTCCTTTCAGAGAGCAGGTGGGGACACAGCTGGCATCAGCAATCCGCTGCTGTGTGAGCCTGGAGGGCTCCCTAAAGGCTGCGATCCCAGGGGCACTGGGCACATGGGCATGGGGCACTCGGCCAGGCTGGGTGAGGCCAAAGCCAGCCCTGACAATGCCCTGGGCGCCCAACACCCATGTGAGCCCCAGGATGGCACCCAAAGGACTATTAGCACCAGCCCTAGGTCCTGAACATTGCAGCCCTGGGAGCTGGTTGTCAAAGAAGGAGCATCACCCACATCCTGCTGTGACGGCTCCCCCGGGTGTCTGAGTGCCCAGCACTTGGCAACAAATCCCCCCATGGACGCCCTGTGCAGCCCCCTGTAAATCTTTACTGTCCCCTCGATTTCTCCCCACTCCACTGTGTCCATCCCATGTCACCTTCAATAACATACTGCATGTTTACAAAGCACCCTATGCAACCCCGCTATGGAACTGGCCATATTAACTCTGAACTAAATCAAACCCTTTATGGTATGTTTTCCAAAGAAGTAAATATCCTGACAAACCTGATACTGCTTTAATATCACCTGCTTCCCGGACAGAGGCCCAGTCCGTGTAACTCACCATCTGGCTCATGTTTTCTCTGTGCCTTTCCTATTTTTCTGTCTCAAGGGGAAAGTGAAGAATAAGAGAGAGATGATTGCAGGTGAATTTAACAAACTGCACACACTGCTGAGAGAGGAGGAGCAGCTGCTTCTGCAGAGCCTGGAGCAGGAGGAGAGGGAGACTCTGAAGAGACTGCAGAAAAATGTAACCAAGCTCTCCCAGCAAAGCTCCTCTCTGCAGCAGCTGATCACAGAGATAGAGGAGAAGTGTCAGCAACCAGTTGTTGAGCTGTTAAAGGTGAGACGGCATCAAAATTCTCCACCCATCCAGAATTATAACTCAGCTCCATGGATCTGTATTCCAACAATTAGAGTCAATGTGTTCTGTGCTTTACTGACAAACAGAACATGAGGCTAAGGGCTCCATCAGTTCCCAAATATCGCAGTTCATGTTAGAGGGGAATTCTCCTCATGGACACCCAGTGAGGCCGTGGGAGATTAAATGGATAATACAAAAATGATACTGAGCTAAACCCCTCACTGCTCTGACCCCAGAACATTGGCCCCAACACAGGTGATAAACACAGATACTGGTGGGTTGTGTCCCTAGAAGGGAGAACCCTTGAGCTAAATTCCTGTCTCCCCTAAATATATGAAACAAGTGTTCAAAACAGTGAAGCCTGGGAGGGTTGATCTATTTTCTAGATGAAAGTTTGATGCCCAGAGTGAGACTCACTCAGTTTTATGCACATTGTGTTAATACAGGACATTGATTCTCTTTTTCCTTTCAGGATGTGAAAAGCACATTGAGCAGGTGTGTTTCCTATGTTCATTGCTCTGATATTCTTGGTGGTGGTTCTGGGATGATGTGTGTACAGAGCAGCTGAGTGATGATGGGATGTTTTCTTCATAGGAGTAAGAATGTGAAACTCCAGGAACCAGAAGCTGTTTCTACTGACCTGAAGAACGTGTATAAAATTTCCCTTGACATGAGGGAAGCGCTGAAGAGATTCGGAGGTGAGTGGTGTCTACTGGGACATTCAGCTGTATTGTGCCTGGGGATCTGGACAGAGCCTGGGACCCCAGGACACGCTTGCACCCAGTTGACAGGCTTGGAGCTGTGTGAGAGCTGGAGGCTGATGCGCTGAGTGCTGGGCAGTTTGCCTGCTACTTACAGCCACCTGCTGATACTTGCCCAGGTGTCTGACCAGGCCCCATCACTGTGACATCCTGACCCCTCCGTGGCTGAGTTAATGGGTGTCCCTGAGCCAGGTGCTGTGAGGCCTGGACTGGGCCCATTGTGCTGGGAGCTGCATAGACTGGTAATGGATGATGTGTCTGTGCCTCTCTGCTGGGACAGGTGAGGGCTGCGTTGTGTGGCCACCGCTCAGCACTGCCCCAGCCCCCATTAGCCAAGGCTGGCCGAGCTTTCTGAGCTGGAGGAGGGGCCGGTCTGGCTGCTGCGGTCTGACCTGGGCCGTGTGTTACTGGGTAACCAGCTGAATCCTACCGCCCCCTTGTCTGCTCTGAGCACAGCCCAGTGTGAGGTTGGGTCAGTGGTTTGCTGCTCAGTGAGTGAGACTCACTCACAAGAGTGTGACCCTGTCACAACGGCTGAGCGTGAGCTGCCCCCATCCAAACCCCTCCCCACAGCCCCAGCGCAGAGACTGGGGCAAAGGCAGAAACCTGACTGCGAGGAGGGACCGAGAGGAAACTAAGGCCGAGGAGAGGGGGAGTGGGAAGGTTCAGTGAGCTCGGTCTGTGATTGCTGAACTGGCCCTTTCATCCTACCCCCGCCCTCCTCTCTTCCCACCCACCCCCCAGCAGGGGGCAGTCGAAGGGGCCAAGCTGGGTGTGTCTGTCCCGGCTGATGGAGGCTGCGCAGTGGGTGCCGGCTGCAGGGCCAGGATCTCAGGGCTCCGGGGAGCAGGAACCCCAGGCTGTGGGGGAAGCAGCTTCCTCTCTGTGGCTGGCTGGAGCCAGCACATCCCTGCTCCCCTCCCCCCTCGCTGCCCCCAGCCCAGCCCAGTCTGTGCCCACTGGACCCTGAACACGGCTGGGCTCTGGGCCATTCCACAGCCCTGGCCCCTGAGCCTGTCGGGATCCTGAGCCAGTCACCTCCGTGCCTCCTTCTAGGGGATCAGCAGCCCCTGGGGAGCCTCCTGTCACCCCCCCGGAAACCCCGTCCTGGGCAGGGCCCCAGGCCCTGAGTCACTCGCTGGCTGCTCCCGGCTGGCCAGGCCCAGGGTCTCCAGCAGGGCCCTTGGTGCTGGTACCGCGCTGGCTGCCAGAGCTCCCAGCCCCTGGCCCAGCCCGGCCTGTTGTCCCAGCGCTGACCCCTCCCCTGCGGGTGGGGGGGGGACCCTGCTGCTCTCGATGGCTGAGCCCCCCCCGCTCCCCGCCGCGGCCTCTGGTGCTGCGCTCGCAGGCTCGGCCCGTGCCAGGGCCAATGCGGCGCTGCTGGGGCTGCTCCTCCCTCGGCACCTGGGTTCTCTGTGTCTGGGGCAAGTGGCCGGGCGAGTGGGCAGGGACCTGCTCAGAGACACACGCCCTGTGCTGCACCCAGAGGGCAGAGACCAGCCAGGGCTGGGCAGCAACATGCCACCGCGCTGGGATTAACCCTTTCCTTCCACCCACCGCAGCAGCCCCGGCCAGTCAGTGCCACTCGACTGCCCGCGCTCTGACCCCAGGGACCTGGGTCTGGCAGCTCGGGGGACTCGCTGGGTGAATGTGGGGGCAGAGTAACCAGGGCTCCCTGCACCCCAGTGTCCCCGTGTGCAATGGGGAAGGCCCCGCGCTGCATGCAGACCTCAGGGGCTGGGCAGTGAGTGTTATTATTGATAGAACCCTCAGCCATTTCAAGGTGTCTTGGCAAGCATCTTGCCTCAGTTTACCCTCTTCAGCACTCCTTAAATTACACCTCACAGTCCAAAAGATCTGAGAGAAAAGTCCCCTCCTGGGGTCTGCTCTGAGTCCAAGTAAACCCCAAAATAAAATCTTTTCCTTCATTCTGCTCCAGCCTCCAGCTCTCACTCAAGCTCCTCACTGTCCTCAAGTCAGGAGTCCTCAGTCCTCCTTCCCGGAGCTGGGCTTGGATTTTTCCATCATGGAATCAGATGACTCCAGCCCTCTTTTCTGGAGCTGGGGTAATTTCAGGCTGTGCCTTAATTCTCTGCATCAACTTTCTCCAGCCGGGGGCAGCTCTCCAGGGCTCTGTCCTGCTACAGCTGCTGCTGTCATTGTCATCTCTGGCAGCTCCTCCCCCTTAGGGGAGCTCCTCTGTCTAGGACAGTGGTCCCCAAACGTTTTTCATCATGCCCTCCCTTACCTGGTTTGTGCCCCGACCCTGAGAGCTGCAGTTGGGAGAAGGACCAGGAACGGGTCTGCAATTGGGGCCAGGAGCCGGGGGCCATGGCTGGGAGTGCACCCGGAGTTGGGGCCAGGAGCTGGGGGCTTTGGCTGGGGGCAGAACCATGGTTGGGGCTGGAGCTGCAGCTGGGGTCGCAGCCTGGAACAGGGCCGGGAGTCGGTGGCTGAGGCCGTGGCCGGAGCTGCAGCTGGGGCTTATGATGGGGCCGGAGTGGAGTTGGGGGCAGAGCAGGGCTGGGTGGCGTTCCCTTCCTGCCACATATGGAGGCTGGTCCAGTCCCTGCCATGCCCTCCAAATGTTCCACACAACCCACAGTTTGGGGACCACTGCTCCAGGAGGACCCCTTCTCTGCTCCTTGCTATGGTGAACTCTCCTGTGAGCTCCTCTCCTCAGTACCTTCCTGTCCCTAGGATCCCTTCAGCTTAGCCCTGGTAACCCTTTATCCGGCTTATTAGCTGTTTCACTGCCAAGTAGCCACCTAGGGATTTCATGACTTCAAGCTTGGTCTGGGTTGTCTCATACTCCCTTTCAGGAGCCTGTCACAGGTAGTTTTGTCCCTGACTCCCTTAAAAGGGCCAGCCCTCTTGATACATTTCCTCCCACCCCCAGAGCCAACCTGTATTCATAGGTAGGTCTTGACCATGGCTGACACTTGGTTATGTTCTGCAGCCGGGATGAGGTGGGGGGTATTTCCTGCCTTGCTGCCACAAGGAAATCTGCAAGGCCCTTAGTCATAATTTTATCCTCATCACTGAAGTATGAAGAGTGTGGGAGTTTGATTCCCCATCTTTCTATGTAGCTCATGTCATGGGTAAAATCCCACATAGTCTTCAGCATGTCACAGTTCAGAACAACTCTTTGGCCATAGCAGAGGTAGTCAATAGCACTGGGCTTTCATCATTGGTGTGATGGTCGTGTAGCAGATATGGGCTGGCTACAGAGCTTCCCTCTCAGCCAGATACACACCAGATGTGTTCATCACAAAATCTTTAATGTTCTGCCAAGTATGGCTGAGGTCTGCTTAAATATGGTATTTTACACACAGCGCTACCTCGGGGTTGAACAGCATAATACAGTTTAGCATTCCATTACATCTCCCCCTTTAAGTTCTACATTCCTACCATTTATAATATTTACATTATCGCACTGTCTTTGAAATTCAGTGCAGATCAGTCTGTTAGGTGTCTCTGAATGGTACTGGTCTTCTAATTGCATGAACCAAACAGGTTAACAGGTTGGTCAGCTGGCTGTCCATTAGTTCCAAGATCTGACTGTGGTCAGTCTGGAATCCTTGAGTCATCTTCTTATTCTGCATCCATCATCTGCAGAGTTTGCTCAGTTGATTGTTCTTTCTGAGGAACAAACTGTAGATGTTGACAGTTTCTGTTGAACTCTCCTCTCTTGGTCTTGATCACATACAACCTGGGTGTTGAATTCTCTTTCTTTACAACAGCTGGAGTATTCCATTCTTTTTCTCCATCCAGTTTGACACAAACATGGTCACCAGGTTCTAGCCCCGGTAGTTTTCTGAGTGATGTCTGTTGTAAAAGTGTTTGCAAGCTCTTTTTGCCTTTTTATTCGATTTGGCTACTCTCTACATGTCTGGCAACTTTGGAGATAGATTCTTTTCCAAAGTTGGGAGGGTAGTTCTGAGTTGTCTTCCCATCCGGAGTTGTGCTGCACTATATCCAGTAGCTGCTATTGGTGTTGATCTATAACTCAGTAGAGCAAGAATGGATCTTCCTGCTGAAGGATATTCTTCACTGTCTGTGCAGCTCTCGCAGCCTCTCCATTCGCATGTGAGTAATATGGGCTTCTCGTAATATGAGGATCATATTTTGTTGAGATAAATAAAATTCTACTTCTCTGAATTGTGGTCCATGCTCTGTCACAAGTTCTTCTGGAACCCTGAAATGACCAAAAGTGCGCTTCAGTTGCTCTATAACACGCTGGTGTGTTACGTAAAATAGTCCACGACTGCCAGGTAAAGATATCTCCTGAATTCACATAAATCTGCAGCTAGTCTCTTTTAAGGTCTCTCTCATTCAGACTAGCTCCTTATTAGTGTCACTAATTACTACTGGCCATATCTTTCTTCCTGCTGCCTTCAGTAAAAGAGCTATGGGAGCCCGAGGGCGAATTTTTCTACCAAGGGCAAATTTAACAGCAGCTTTGGAGTGTTTCATAGCTGATGTCCTGAGCCTGGCCTGGCTGTACCTGTGCGGTTCTGGGGGTGTTGACAGTCACTCACTGAAAGTCACTGGGATTTGGGCTCCTGAGTTGTTGGGATACATTTGAAATAGAGCTGGGTGTAATTTTGGGGGTAAATAGTTTATTTGCTGAAAAATTATATTTTGGGTCAACTGAAACTATTCCTGAATCCTTGTCGAGTTTGCTGAATAGTTTCAGTGAACAGAAGAAGGTGCCGCCACTTCCCTTCTAGCCTTTAGCCCAGTGGCAGGGTCCTCAGCTGGGAGCCCCCGGTTCAATCCCCCCGGGTGATGTCGGGCAGGAATTGGAATGTGGGTCTCCCCACCTCAGATAAGGGCTGGAACTGCTGGGCTCCGGGTGTCTGATGTGGGGCTCCCTCAGTCTCTCCTGCTGAAGTGTGTCTAAACACTGCCATGGGCACTGGGCCAGAGCACGGGAGCGACACTGACTGCAGCCCAGTGGGTCAGGCCCCGACCTGGGAGACCCAGAATCCAGCTCCCCTGCTCCAGTGACCCTGTAATTATTGATCCATAACCCCAGTGAGGGGAGGGGTTCTGGCCCCTGGCACACCAGTGTCTCAGCCATGTCGGTGCCCCTATGAAAACCCCTAGTGCAGATGCGCTGCGCTGGTGTGAACTGGGACTGGCCCCTGGTGCAGCTTATCCCAGATGGAGCGGGCAGCAAGTAGGAAAATGCCCCCTCCTCTCCCCACTGCCCCAGCCTCATTAGCAATTGCCTCTGTTCCCCCCAGCACCCCTCAAGTCTCATCCCCCGACTATCCTGCCCCCTTCCAGCAAGCCCAGATACCCTGCCCATGTCCTTGCATGGAGAGTCCCAGCTGCGCCCCGTGGGGCAGGGCTGCCACCCAGTGTGTGTGTGGATGGCACCAACCTACTCTTAGCAACAAACCAGCCACACACAGCCCCAGAGCAACAGAGATTCCCTGGGGCCTGCCCCCTTCACCTTCCCTCTTGCCCCCATTCACCTCCCTCTCTCCCCCTGGCACCTGCCTCTCCCTTACCCTTCCCTCCGCCTTTGTGCCCACCTGAACCCTGCCTCTATCCTGTCCCCTCCTCACCCCAAACTCCTGCTGCTCCCTTAGGCCCCTGCCCCTCTCCCCCCAACTTTGTCTCCCTGGCATGTGCCCCTGCCCTCCACCCACCTCTGCCCCCCTGGCACCTGCCAATCTTCTTATGCCCCTGTGCCCCCTGGCTCCCGTGCCTCCCTTACCCTTCCCTCACCCCAGTTCCCACCTGGCCCCTGCCTCTATCCTCATTGCTACCCTTCTTCTCACCCCTTTTCTGCTCCCCTTGATCCCTGCCCCTCTGTTCCCACTTTGCCTCCCTGGCATTTGCCCCTGCCCTCCACCCACCTCTGCCCCCCTGGAACTCACCCCTCCCTTCTCACCCGTCACCATCCTAGCACTTGCCCCTCTCCCACAAACATCCTTTGCACCCTGGAGCCCACCCATCACTTCACCTCCCTGCTACCTCCTGGCGTGAACCTCTCCCCTTTCCCCCTCTGCTGTCATGTCTCCTATCCCTCCCCTCGCCCCCCACATGCCCTCCTAGTGCCTGCCACTGCCCTCACCCCCTCTTCCCCTTCATGCCTCCCCATCCCTCACTCTCCTCTGATGTCTTGGCTCCTGCCCTTCTCACCCCCCTCAGCCCCGCCTTGTACTCAGCCCTCTCGCCACCCTGCCCGACACCCACCCCTTCCCTCATCCCCCTGTGCCCACCCCTCCTCTAGCTCCACTCTGACCTTCTGTCTCCTGCCTCTCCTCGATCCCCTCTCCTAACAGTTCCCTCGACCCATCTGCCCCTGCCTCTCTCCTCACCCCTCTCTTCCCCCAGGTGCCTGTCCCTCCCTCCTCTGCCCTCCCTGTTCCTGCCATTCTGTTCAGCCCCCTCAATCTCCCTGGCACCTGCCCCTCCTCTTGCCCCCTTTCCCCTGGTGCCCATCCCCCTTCACTACCTCTGCTCCCTGACTCCACTCTCCTCATGCCCCTCTGCCCCCATGACTTGCCCCATCCCCTGCCTTTCTCGTTGTTAGAGGGCTTATTCCTTCACCTGCTTACTTCCCTGGTCTATCTTGCATGAACAGAGAGCAACAGTACCCGAAATCCGAAGGTGCAAACAATTCAATATTTATTGGGGTGAACTTCAAGCAAGCATGATTCCAGTTTCCTTCCTTAGTGTTCCCCTTCCCACCTCTGATGCCACAGAGCCTTACCTGTGTCCCTGTTCCCATTCCCTGTTCCCATTCCCCCATCTTAGCAAAACATGATTCCAATTCCCCCATCCCCATTCCCTGTTCTATTCCCCGCCTTACTTCCTGATTTACTATATAGTCTTCAGTCAAACTTGAGTTCGGCTTAGCTATACCGTAACCAATCATTTTACTGAAATTTAACTAACCAGTCCTAACATATTGTAACAAGATTATCTAACCAATATATCCCACCACCTTAATTGGTTTACACCCAACAAAATTAATTATACAGCAGACAGAAACAATCACAGAACCAGACAGAGATTATACGGACAAACAATAGGGAAATGGGGACTACAGTGATAGAACAACAAAGAAATGAGGATTTCACATCCCAGCCATTCTTAAGTGAGTTCTTGCCAGATAGGATGCTATCAAACTAAGTTTCCTTTACATCTTCTAGGCTCTTCCCTTTCTCTGGAGGCGATGGGCACTATCAGGACAGGATTGTATTCCTAACAGCCCAATAGCACCTGATTTCAATGTGACTAGGTTGGAATGTGAGGATGTGACCTTTCGCTTCCCAGCTTATGGCTGCCTCTACCCCCTCCCCACTCTGCTCCTGTCACCTTCCCCTCCCCTTTCCTCTCCCAGCATCAGCTTCTCCCCTCCCCTCCCCAGCCCCACTGACACCTTCCCACCCCTCCCCTGCTCCTCCTGCCCTTTCCCCCATTGTCTCCTCACAGGCAGAGGGGCCCTGACTCCCCTCAGGCAACAATCCCCCCCCCCAGTGATTAACGGGGACGCAGGTTAATTTCCCTTAGATCCCAGTGACCAGCCCCTGCCCCTGGCCCTGACTCTGTGACTCTCTCCCCAGTGGACGTGACTCTGGATCCAGACACGGCAAATCCCCACCTCGTCCTGTCTGAGGATCGGAAACGTGTGAGACACAGAGACACACACCAGGATCTGCCCGACAAACCCGAGAGATTTGATCCTTGTCCCTGTGTCCTGGGCGCTGCGGGGTTCGCGGGCGGGAGGCGTTACTGGGAGGTGGAGGTGGGAGACAAGACAGGCTGGACTCTGGGGGTTTGTAGGGAATCTGTGAGCAGGAAGGGGAAGGTCACATTCACACCTGAGGATGGATACTGGGCCATGTGGCAGTGGTATGGGGAATACGCGGCCCTCACATCCCCGTGGACTCCCCTCACCGTGAGCGTCCGGCCCAGCCGGGTGGGGATTTTCCTGGACTATGGGGTGGGCAAGGTCTCGTTTTACAATGTGACTGACGGGTCCCATCTCTTCACTTTCACTGACACCTTCTCCGGGATGCTCCGCCCTTATTTCAATCCCGGTCCCAACGCTGGGGGTAGAAACGCGGCTCCCCTGATCATCTGCCCGGTCCCGGCTCCGGCCGGGGGGAATCTCGGTCCCTGACAGTGACCCCGCGGCACAGACTGACTCCTCCCAGCGCTGCTGCTCCTCCCGCCCCCCTGTAGTGGGGGCTGGTTACTGCAGCTACTGGAGTTTTTGTGCTGACCGGATGCTGCCAGTTTCCCTTTTCCACTGGAGGGTCCAGTCGAAAACCGGACACCTGGCAACCCCCAGCCCTCACTTTGCCCCGTCCCCTGCCCCAGGGGTAGCAGATGGTGGGGGATGGGGTCATTCACTCCTGCCAGAATTTTCTAGCCCTGTGAAATCTCAGTGTAAAATAGGAAAGAAAAAAGATTATTCTAATTTAGAAAATATTATTGTAACAAGGTGTAAATACAAGAATATTTCAATTTACATTTCAACAGTCTTTCAGAAACAAGCATCTAAACATATTTTTAGAAATGGAATTATTTACATTTATTTTTGATTCTTCCCTCAAATCTATATTGAAGTTTAACTTCTCTGTATAACATCATTTGTATTTCAACTGTGGAATTTCAAGAAATCCAAAATATTTATCTTGACAAAATAAATTATTAAATTGTCAGACGGGGTTGTTCAGTTACAATGTACGTGTGTCATAAACATCACAACTACACACATGTGCAGCTGCTCGCTCCCTCTCCTCCTCTCTTTATTGTTTTGACTGGTTCTCTCTGGGAGGCAGGACACATACACCCACCTCCTGCACTACATCTTTGAAAATTAATAGGTGAAAAGTGATAGAATTAATTAAGCAATATATTTCAGTTAACTCACACAAGATTATATAATATTCTTTGAACTTCTTTCAGCATTAAATCATGTGATTTTTAACTTTCTAGCTACATGTCATCGGTAATCAAGATATGACCCTTCCTTTCTTTTTCTCACATCAATTAACAAAACACAGTCCCCAACCTCAAATGCTATCTTCCTATACATAGAAATCTCTTCTACAATCTCCATTTTTAGTGTATTTTTCTTTAGAAATATTATTTGCAGGTAATGTACTGTCAGTGTCCACTGTTGCTTTCAATGTACTGCTGGACTCTTCATGTTCTTGGTTATAAGGACACAATAAATGTAGTTTGATAAAGAAATAGAGAAGGGGTTTCAGAGTCGCAGCCGTGTTAGTCTGTATCCGCAAAAAGAACAGGAGTACTTGTGGTACCTTAGAGACTAACAAATTTATTAGAGCATAAGCTTTTGTGGGCTACAGCCCACTTCATCGGATGCATAGAATGGAACATATAGTAAGGATATATATATATATAAGTACATAAAGAGAAGGTGGAAGTTGCCATACAAACTGTAAGAGGCTAATTAATTAAGATGAGCTATTATCAGCAGGAGGAAAAAAAAACTTTTGTCGTGATAATCAAGATGGCCCAATTAGACAGTTGACAAGAAGGTGTGAGGATACTTAACATGGGGAAATATGTTGCGGTTCAAATACAAGACAGCACAAAGCTTTAAGCAAGCAAACAGGCTGGTCTGCCAACGGACTGGTCCTGTCAGCTTTTCCACCCTCTCCTTTATTCTTTCTCTTCCCCCGCGCATTACATTCTCCAACAGATAAAAGGAATACACTGGCTTTGCTTAACATTCTTATTTACCAATTTCTATCTACCGCATTCCTTGCTCTCGGGCCTTGAGCCCAGTCCTGGGAGGCTTCCCACGGTTCATGTCATCTGGGCGAGATTCCAAGGTTCATGCCCTTGAGAGGAGCTGTGTGTGCACAGCTCCTACACAACACTCCGGGTGTGCCCTGAATGTTGCCAAGTGCATGAACCTTGTATGAATCCTACAGAAATAGATTCAATATGTGTAATGACCCAGCCACTCCCAGTCTCTATTCAAACCCAGGTTAATGGTATCTAGTTTGCATATTAATTTAAGCTCAGCCGTTTCTCCTTGGATTCTGTTTTTGAAGCTTTTCTGTTGCAAAATTTGTGAATCATCACAAATTAACTTAATTGTAGTAAAGACGCTGGCACTTAATGACACATAACATGAAATTTGGTGAAGCTTTATTGGGAAACCTTTCTTCTCGGCCACAAATCAGTCGAAAGGGTGATATTTTTGTTGTCATGTGAGGTTTAGAGTACAAAGTTGCTCCAGGAAATTCATCACAATTCCTCTGGGCTCTGTCCACCACTTTCTGGAAAAATAGTGACTGATTGATCTGTATCCTTGAAATTAGTCATTGAACCTAATACCTTGAAGAGCTAGCTGAGCGGAGTATGAGGGAAGAAACTTTGCATGGCATTGCTAGGACTACTGTTTGTTTTAAACGTGATGCGTTATGAACATTTTCAATGTCATAATTCAGTTTTGAAGATTTACTCACAATATGCCATTCACGGCAGTGTGCCCGAAACTTACCTTGATTATTTGAAAATAAATGCCCTGAAATGATCTCGTGATGGATTCATTTGTGTTTTTATCCAGTCTGCTGGTGTCTGGGTGGTGTGGGCAGCTGAAGCTCTATGTTTTTCCTAGTTTTTAACAGAGGGAAATGTTAATCTAAAAAAAGATAATTTTTCCCTAAAATTTCCTTCAGAAATATCTGTGTTCCTTTCCCTATTTCTCACTGAATTATGTATAATTACTGTGGTTTCTTATCCAACATTATTGTGTTATTATATGGGAAAATATGTTGGCAAAAAGGTTAATATACAACATGGTTTTTACTATCTGACAAGACATAAAAATGTGTTGTCACTCACAATTTACAGCCTGAAGTATCATGAAGAGATTTCAGGCAATGTTCATTTTAAAATTTCTAACTATGAATGGGTTCCCCCACCAGTTCCCGCAACCCCAGGCTGGCAGCGCTCTGTGTGAATTAAGCAGCCTCCAGTCTGTCAAGAAACCTCCACCAAGTGTCTTTATTACCTTTTATGGTGCATCACAACATGGCAGCAGTTATGAGGAGCCCCCTTCCTGCTCCCTGGTTCAGCCTTTTATCCTGCTGCTTTCTTCTCAGTGCTGACCGAGAGACATCATCAGGCTCCCTACCCGTGCAAGTGATCCCCTCTGCCCTTCGAAACCCAAACTCCTCAGTCCCTCCTCCTCTAACTGCACCCGGTGCCCGGGTGCTCTCAGTGACCAGGGTGCTGGCTTTCAAAGGGCTCAGTTTGTAGCTGCTAACAGCCCCCTGTCACAGGACCATGAGTGTGTAATTGACCATATAGTGAATATAACACCAAATGTAAACTGTTTCCTCATGATTCAATTCAGAACCTAGATCTGCCAGTATCTGCTCTGGACAGCCATGTTAATATATAATTTCACATGTCTTCTTCTCCACCTCATGTGCTGTCATAGTTCTAAGTGGAAATTCTTCTACCTATTTTGAAAAATCATCTGTAGCTGCCAGTACCTACTGGTATCGCTTCTGTGGTATTGGATACCGATTAAATCTGCTCTCAGCAATTCCCATGGTTTAACCACCTATGTGCAAGAACACAGGCTAGAGTAACCATTCCAATCTTTCCTATGACATTTTCATTATAATCCCATATATAGTAAGCAAAGTAAATGTTCTAATGTGGTTTCTACAGTAGCTGATGTGTCCACACAGTCAGAATCTAACTTTTGGTGTTTTTCAGAGGTAAATAAATACAGGCCAAATTTCTGCAACTGAAAACTTGCATAAATACGCTGTGCAGGGGCGGTGAGTTATATGGGCCCATGCTGCCTGTGCTCCAGAAATATTCAGGGCCCGGGGGCCCAGCTCCACCAATGTTCGGGGCCGTGTCTCCCCCACAGTCCCATCTGCTTCCCCCGCGCACCTCCCCAGAGTGTCCCTGCTGTGCCCCGGGCAGCTGGCGGCCGCCCTGCCGCTCCGGGCTGTGCTACCTCACCGGCCGCTGCCACTGCTGGCTACAAAAAGGGGGCCGGCGGCAGGCTGAGGTGGCTGCTGCGCCTGTGGAGGGGGGAGAGGAGGAGGTGCACATGTGATGGCGGCCCCCCTCCCGGCACCCACAGGGAGACAACTCCGACTCCGAGGGGGCTTCCTGGAGTCTGCACCTGAGCAACTGGGGCTTGGGTGAGTGTCGGACTTGCGTCATCCTGCCCCCCCCAGCCTGCAGTCAACTCTCCTGCCCCACGCTCGGCAAGGGGCAGCCCCATCCCCCACCCCTAGTGAGGCTACGGTGAGGGGCAGCAGCAGGAGCACGTGACGGCAGCCCCCCCGGACCTGAGCAGCTGGGGCTTGGGTGAATGTTGTGACACCCTGCCCTCCCCTCCCCTCACAGTCACCACTCCTGCCCCAGGCTGGGCAAGGGGCAGCCCCATCCCCCACTGGACAACGACGATAAGTGTTTGCTGCCTCCTGAAGAACATCGCAAAAGAAGGGGCGACATTTTGTTTTAATTATAGAAAGTCTTTGCTTTTGAGGGCTATTGATCCAAGAGTGCTGGGTTGTTTCCATATTCAAAAGTGTATTAATAAAGTTGACATTCTTAGTTAAATAATTTTTTCTGACGATACTGATATTGTGCAATAGAGGGAAACTGTTAAACGCTCACTGTTTCCAGTCCATTTTTACATTGTTTTAAAAAATATAGATCGGCTTACAAAGCTGGTGTGTGGCAGGGGTGGGAGTTGGACCCGTTCTGGGCGCCACCAAAAATTATACAAACCTACCGTCCCTGACAGCAGGCTGCCTCCCTCCCAAGCTCAACTTCTGGGGACAGCGGCCAAGTGAGCACCCCTGTTCCCTCTGGCATGCTCAGAGTGGGCTCCTGTGCCCAGGAGCTGAGCCTGGCTCCATTTGGATAAAGGACTCGAGTGGGGCCAGGTGGGGTTGTTAAATGTGGGCTGCTGGAGGCAGCAGAGAAGCTTCTGAACTGGGACTACAGAGGGGTCAGAGGGCGCTGGGACTGACCCAGATGGACCATGCTGTACCTTTCCTTTGTCTGTGTTAACTAAGCACTGTCTGCACTGTGTTCCGGACATCTAATAAATCCGTCTGCTTTTATAGCATAAGTGGGGTGCATGGTTCCCTTTGGGGGTACAAGTCTGCCTCAGGTGTCCAACTTAGGTGGACTCACCAAAGGTGAGGTGCTGAAGGCTCTTGGCTTCTCCACCTCCTGGGTCCGAACCTAAGTGGCTTGCCCAAGTGAAAGACTGTGACCCTAAGGGGGCTGCTACACTAAAGGGGTCTTCCCAGGGATGGTTTCAGAGCTGTTCAAAAGCACCAGACTGTGACAGGCGAACAGCCACGTTCCTGGAGATGATGGTGCAAGGAAGGGACTGGGACAGGCCCAGCAGCTTTGCCCACGGTTACCTTAGTGCCGACCACTCCTCCCCCGCATACACAAGGCTTGTTAGCTTTCTTTGACAGGGTATCAGGTTGGTTTGACAATTTGTTTTTGACAAATCCATGCTGACTGTCACTTATCACCTTATTATCTTCTAGATGTTTGCAAAATGATTGCTTAATTATTTGCTCTATTATCTTTCCTGGTACAGAAGTTACGCTGACTGGTCTGTAATTCCCTGGGTTGTCCTTATTTCCATTTTTATAGATGGGCACTATATTTCCCCTTCTCCAGTCTTCTGGAATCTCTCCCGTCTTCCATGATTTTTCAAAGATAATCGCTAATGGCTCAGATATCTGCTCAGTCAGCTCCTTGAGTGTTCTAGGATGCATTTCATCAGGTCCTGGTGACTTGAAGGCATCTCATTTGTCTAAGTAATTTTTAACTTGTTCTTTCCCTATTTTGTCTCTGATCCCACATCATTTTCACTGGCATTCACTTTGTTAGACGTCCAGTCACCACCAACCTTCTTGGTGAAAACTGAAACAAAGAAGTCATTAAGCACCTCCGCCATTTCCACATTTTCTGTTATTGTTTTTCCTCCCTCACTGAGTAACGGGCCTACCCTGTCCTTTGTCTTCCTCTTGCTTCTAATGTATTTGTAGAATGTTTTCTTGTTACCCTTTATGTCTCTAGCTAGTTTGCAGGGCCGTCCTTGGGAATTATGGGGCCCTACGCAGTATTATTAAATTGGTGCCCCTATACCCAGAGGATAGGGGGGAGGCAGCAAAGGATACTGAGTTGCCCAGCCCGTCTCAAGGCAGCAGAGAGTCACAGTTCCCTGCAGAAACCCCCATACCCTCTCCCTCACGCAGAATGCGTGGCGCTGACGCATTCAGCTCTGTGAATACAGCCCCTGCCTAAGGAGACTGCAGTGCGCGCTGGGTGTGCGGGAGACGACCTGCTGTTACGGGCAGTGGGTGAAGCTGCTGCTTGGGGAGGTTGGGCCCAGCCTTTACTCCACTCCTGCTCTGCCGCAGGCTCCGCCCTCTCCCCACTGTCTCCCTCTTCTCTTCCCTCCCCCTCCCTGATCACCCCCTTCCAGCCAAAGCCCTGAACCCAAATGAAGCAAATGACATTTGAAAAAAAACACTCTTCTGCAATTTCTTTCTAAAGAAAATGGAGAATATTTTCCACTGCATGCCAGAATGTGAAGACTGGACATGCAGAAGGTACCTAATTAAAAGCGCTGAACTTGGGAGTAAAAAATGTCAGTCACAAATTTTTTGATATACCCTGAAGTTTGTCAGAGATTTGCAAAAAACTTTGTAGTAAGGGCAAGTCAATTGTGCTGCCGACTACAACGTGAAATACTAGATCGCATGCCCTGGTTCTCATGGGAGACTTCAATCATCCTGATATCTGCTGGGAGAGCAATACAGCGGTGCACAGACAACCCAGGAAGTTTTTGGAAAATGTGGGGGACAATTTCCTGGTGCAAGTGCTGGAGGAACCAACTAGGGGCGGAGCTCTTCTTGACCTGCTGCTCACAAACCGGGAAGAATTAGTAGGGGAAGCAAAAGTGGATGGGAACCTGGGAGGCAGTGACCATGAGATGGTCGAGTTCAGGATCCTGACACAAGGAAGAAAGGAAAGCAGCAGAATACAGACCCTGGACTTCAGAAAAGCAGACTTTGACTCCCTCCGGGAACTGATGGGCAGGATCCCATGAGAGAATAACATGAGGGGGAAAAGAGTCCAGGAGAACTGGCTGTATTTTAAAGAATCCTTATTGTGGTTACAGGGACAAACCATCCCGATGTGTAGAAAGAATAGTAAATATGGCAGGCGACCAGCTTGGCTTAACAGTGAAATCCTTGCTGATCTTAAACACAAAAGAGGTTTACAAGAAGTGGAAGATTGGACAAATGACCAGGGATGAGTATAAAAATATTGCTCAGGCATGTAGGAGAGAAATCAGGAAGGCTAAATCACACCTGGAGTTGCAGCTAGCAAGAGATGTTAAGAGTAACAAGAAGGGTTTCTTCAGGTATGTTGGCAACAAGAAGAAAGCCAAGGAAAGTGTGGGCCCCTTACTGAATGAGGGAGGCAACCTAGTGACCGAGGATGTGGAAAAAGCTAATGTACTCAATGCTTTTTTTGCCTCTGTCTTCATGAACAAGGTCAGCTCCCAGACTACTGCACTGGGCAGCAGAGTATGGGGAGGAGGTGACCAGCCCTCTGTGAAGAAAGAAGTGGTTCGGGACTATTTAGAAAAGCTGGATGTGGACAAGTCCATGGGGCCGGATGCGCTGCATTCGAGAGTGCTAAAGGAATTGGCGGATGTGATTGCAGAGCCATTGGCCATTATCTTTGAAAACTCATGGCGATCGGGGGAAGTCCCGGAAGACTGGAAAAAGGCTAATGTAGTGCCTATCTTTCAAAAAGGGAAGAAGGAGGATCCGGGGAACTACAGGCCAGTCAGCCTCACCCCAGTCCCCGGAAAAATCATGGAGCAGGTCCTCAAGGAATCAGTTGTGAAGCACTTAGAGGAGAGGAAAGTGATCAGGAACAGTCAGCATGGATTCACCAAGGGCAAGTCATGCCTGACTATTCTAATTGCCTTCTATGATGAGATAACTGGTTCTGTGGATGAAGGGAAAGCAGTGGACTTGTTATTTCTTGACTTTAGCAAAGCTTTTGACACGGTCTCCCATGGTATTCTTGTCAGCAAGTTAGGGAAGTATGGGATGGATGGATGCACTACGAGGTGGGTAGAAAGTTGGCTAGATTGTCGGGCTCAACGGGTAGTGATCAATGGGTCCATGTCTAGTTGGCAGCCGGTATCTAGCGGAGTGCCCCAAGGGTCGGTCCTGGGGCCAGTTTTGTTCAATATCTTCATTAATGATCTGGAGGATGGTGTGGATTGTACCCTCAGCAAGTTTGCGGATGACACTAAACTGGGAGGAGTGGTAGATACGCTGGAGGGTAGTTGACTCTTCCCCAACAAATTATATTCATCTATGTGTCTGACAATTTTGTTCTTTACTATATTTTCAACCAGTTTGCCCAGTCCTGAAGTCAGGCTTACTGGCTTGTAATTGCCATGGTCACCTCTGGAGCCCTTTTTCAAAATTGGCATCACATTATCTATCCTCCAATCATTTGGTACAGAACCTGATTTAAATGATAGGTTACAGACTACAGTTAGTAGTCCTGCAATTTCTCATTTCAATTCCTTAAGAACACTTGGGTGAGTACCGTCTGGTCCTGGTTACTTATTACTGTTTAGTTTATCAATTTGTTCCAAAACCTCCTCTAATGCCATCTCAATCTGGCAGAGTTCCTCAGGATTTGTCACCTAAAAAGAATGGTTCAAGTTTGGGAATTTCCCTCACATTCTCAGCCGTGAAGACAGATGCAAAAAATTCATTTAGTTTCTCTGCAATGGCCTTATCATCTTTGAGTGCTCCTTTAGCATCTTGATCATCCAGTGGCCCCACTGTTTGTTTAGCAGGCTTCCTGCTTCTGATATACATTTAAGAAAAAATTGCGATTACTTTTTGAGTCTTTGGCTAGCTGTTCTCCAAATTCTTTTTTGGCCTTCCTAATTATATTTCTGCACTTCATCTGTCAGAGTTTATGCTCCTTTCTAGTTTCCTCACTAGGATTTAACTTCCACTTTTTAAAGGATGCCTATTTAAAGTGAACCTCTATTATGGTGTCTTTAAAAAGTTTCCATGCAGCTTGCAGGGATTTGTAGTGAAATTCTGGGCATGTTCAATCCTGGTACTGTGTGGCCTGTTGCTGTCCAAGCTGTGACATTTCAGAGCAGACAGGGTGCAGTGGGGAGGCCCCATACCAAAGTCCAGCACAGGGGCAGCTGGGATTGAAGGTGGGGAGGGGAGCTCTCTCAATATTCACTGAGTTGTGCCATCTGCTGGGGCTCCCAGTGTCTCTAGTCACCTCCCTGGGGAGAGGTGGGGGAAGGAAGGGAAAGATTCTGAGTCTCAGGCCTGGCCCAGCCAATACTTTCACCCTGTCACTGGCCTGTCTCTGCCAGGGGAGTGACTCTCCCCAGCCCTGTGCTGAGATCTCAGAGCTGCTAGGGGCAGATTCTGTCACGGATACCATCAAACCCTCCCCCAGGGCTGCGTTCTGCCCCTAACGCTCTGATTGTCTCTCTCTCTCCCCAGCGAATGTGACTCTGGATCCAGACACGGCTCATCCCCAACTCATCCTGTCTGAGGATGGGAAAAGTGTGAGATGGGGAAATACAGGGCAGCGACTGCCCGACACCCCTGAGAGATTTGACTCTGAGCTCTGTGTACTGGGCTGAGAGGGATTCACCTCAGGGAGACGTTGCTGGGAGGTGAAGGTGGGGAGTGGGCGATACTGGGCTGTGGGGGTGGCCAGAGTGTCTGTGGGGAGAAAGGGATGGATCAGCCGTAGCCCTTATGGGGGGGATCTGGGCTGTGCAGAGGTGCGGGGGGGTGAGTTCCGGGCTCTCACCTCCCCTGTGACCCCCTGAGCCAGGTTCCCAGCAGGGTCTGGGTTTGTCTGGACTGTGACCGGGGGCAGGTGACATTTATTGATGCTGGTGACAAGGCCCCCGATCTTCACTTTCCCACCGGGCTCCGTCCCTGGGAAGAGAATCCGCCCCTGGCTCTGGCTGGTGTGCAAATCCTGGCTCAGACTGTGTCCCTGAGACCGGGGACCCTGAAATTAGCATCTCTAGTCTCTCACACCCCAGTCGCTATGTCTCTGGAGTACTCCCATCGACCCAGCCCCTGGCTCCTCATCTCTATGACCCCTGCAAGCTCCTCCCCCTCCCTGCAGCCCCAGGAGTGTGTGTGGGGCGGGGTGGGGGAGAACCCCTGGAGATGCAGGATGGGCAGAGGGGCCCTGAGGGGCAGATGTGGGGGCTGAGCAGGGGGCAGAACTAACAGCCAGGCTGGGGACAGACAGATGTGGGGGTGGCCGGGACACAGAATGACTCAATCAGGGTTTGGGGGGTTGGAGGAAGCTCCGCAGCAGCAGGGAGCGTTTTGTACCAATCTGTGAGATTAGATCTCACTGGGGTCTCCCAGCCAGAGCTCCTGCCACAGGGCCCAAATCACCTTCCCCTGGCACTATGGGAGAGCCAGTAACACTAATTGTCACACGGGGGATGGGCAGGGAGAGTTCAAAAAAATCAGAAGATAAACCAGGATACGTTATATATTGTTTTGAACCCTCATGGTTTGGTTTTTGGTTTTTTTTTTGGGGGGGGGGGGTCAATTTCATGATTTTGGGTTCTGACTCATGATTTTTAAGTTCTAGGGTTGGCAACAATGCCAGTGTCACAGGTTGGGAGGGCGCAGTCTGGGCTGAACCAGAGGAAACAGAGAAAACAAAAGGAAAAGATCAAGTAAAACAAAATAAACAGAGTCCTGGAGAAAGGGGTATCAAACCAAGGAAAGGAAAACACTGTGAAGAGGGGAATGGCCAAAGACAATGAGAGCTGAAGGGATAAACTCAGGGGAATGAATGGAGAACATGAAGGGGAAGGATCTGCTGTGACAGGGATCAGAGGAGAGTGGAAGACAGAGAAATAAACAGGAATGGGAAATGAGGGCTAGAAAAATGGTGAGTCAAAATGAACAGTATGACGGAGAAGGGAGAAGAAAAGGGAACACAAGAGGGACAGAGATTTATAAAGCATCACTGAAGTGGAGACTGTCACTCATTAATTTCATATGTTACTTCCTTGACTTTAATTACACTAAAATGGCAACAAAAGTAACTGTTCCCAAAACCTGTGGGTCTCTCTTCCATTGTTGTGATTATTGAAGCTGTTTCTCAACTCTTTTGTACTCTGAGGGGTATTTACAGTAAATAAAGCATGAAAAACAATTCTGATTTGTCCCTTTTGGATTTTCCAGCTGTAATTGTTGGGTCTAGAATTGTGGGATTTGCTTCCCTAGTTGGTTGTGTGTCCCCAGGACCAACAGGGAAAATACCTGCATGTCCCTGGAATGGGAGCTGGGGTTTTGCTGCTATCCAGCCTGTGCTCTCTCTTGTGCAGGCTATAGCCACGTCAATCAGGAATTCCTCAGCTGGGCTCAGTGGAGAGGGGGCTGAACGCATGGTGCTGACTCTCCTCTTTGTTTCCAGGGGTGTTGAATTTATTCAATGGTGGCTAAAGAGATACGAAATATGTCGTTTGCATTTCTTCTGCCCATCAGCCTTTGCTGAGACTGTCTCTGGGGATTTGTCTACACTAGGATGCAGGTTTCTCTCTCTCATTGTACAATCTGGGTGTAGACAAGGCAAGTGGTGGTTTCACCTCAGTGTAACTGGTCAAGAAAAATTCTGTGGGTTGGGGGATGTTTGGGAGGGTGAACGATCACCTTCAGTAGCTACACTGAGGTGAAAGCATCACTTGCCTCATCTCCACGGGGACTGTGTAATGAAATCACTGCCTTGTGTTTGCTACTGCATTGAAAAAAAGCCTACCCCTTCTCTAGGGTGGCCATGAGCTAAAAGATGGGATCTAAAGGGAGAAAAAGGAGACACCCCACCTTTGGCCAGATCTGGGTCTTTGCTTTCTGTGAGCTTCTAATGTAAATGACTGGGGGTGAGATCCATGAAGGGACTTTGATGTTCAGCATTGTAACACCTCCTGCTCCATATTTTAGGTGCCTAGAACATCACAAGAAGAACACTGCGACCCCCACAGCCTGACTTAGATGCCTAGTCTCCCCCCATGATGAATGGAGACAGGCAGGTGCCTTACAATGCCATCCACAAGAGCCAGCACCCTAGGTGGGGAGCCATCTAAACTAGCCAATGGGAAATGCTAACAACAGGGGCGTATCCTAAACCCTGCTCCTCTCCCCAAGATAAGTGCCTGGGGCTGTGTCCACACGACAGCTGAAGTCGGCAGAATTTATGTTGCTCAGGGGTGCGAATAGACAACCCCCTGACTGACGTAAGTTACACGGACATAAGCGCCGTTGGGCAGAGGCGGCTGGAGCAGACAGCAAGGCAGCGAGCAGAGGGGTCGCAGCTACCTGGGCGTACCCCCTGGGGGCCAAGGGATCAGCATCTCCAGGGACGGTGGAGGGAACCATGGGCCAGGGACAAGGGGGGCCACGGCGGTCAGCAGGGCCGAAGCAGGAGAGGGGACCACCCCACGGGAGGTTTCGTCTTCTGGGCAGGGACCTGCTCTTCTTCCTCCCCCAGCCCTGCCCAGCGGCCAAGGGAGCAGCAGCGGAATCCGTGGCCGCCTCCATTGTCGGGCTTCGGTGGTGGCGCTGGCAGCCGAGCCGGTGGCGGTGGTCGAGGCAGCCAGCGTGAGGGAGGGGGGAAGGGAGACTGAGAGGGAACAGCAGGGGCCTCCAGGGACGTCCCACCCCCTGAATCTCCCACCCCAGGAAGGGAGGCTCGGGACAGCCACTCGGGCAGGGAACAAAGGGAATGGAGGGAAAGGGAGGAAAATGGTGACCACACCCCCCTCGCTAGGCTGAAAGCAGTGCGGGGGGGGGGCACCCACAGAAAGGGACACAGGAAACAAGGAACACAACGCCCAGCTCAAGGAGGAAGAAACCAGTTCCCCTGGCTGCACTAAGGGGGGGAAGGGAGCCTCCTTGGGGGGAATAACTGAGGGAGGGAGGGGAATTCTAAGCGCCTACAAAAGGAACGGGGGCACGCAGGCAAAAAGGGTAAACCGGGGGGGGGCAAACAGGAAGGGACCAGAATGAAGGGGGGGACAGGGACAAGTATGCCACAGGCAGGGAACAGAAAAACAGGGTGGGCTCAAGGGCAACCAAACTGAAAAAGGGGAAATGGGGCTGGCAACAACACCTGCACCATGGGACAAGGGCAGGCAAGCAAACTAACCAGGGACCAACAAAGAAAGAGGCCCCACAGGAAACAGAGCAAACAGGGTGGCTAGAAGGGGGGATGGGCGGGGCAGGCAGCAAAGGGAAAGGGGACAAACAGCTGCAAGGACAGGACAGTGGGCAAGGCAGGGGGGAAAGGATCCAATCAGCCTAATGCAACCCAGGGAGGGAGAAAACTGCCAAGGAAGGAAAGGAAAAGTGAGCCCATGGGTGCAAGAACAATGAACCTTGCCTGCTGCAATGCCCTGGGCGAGTAAGCAGGGGAGCCAGGCAGCTGGGGCAAGTGTGGAAAAGCCCGTAGCAGTAAATGGGGCAGGAAAGGGAGCGGCAGCAGAGGTAGCAAAAGCACTGACACAGATTGCTAGGCTGAATGAGATTCCAGGGGCCAAGACCTGTCTTGATCAAGGGATAACTAAAGAAAGTAGAGACCCCCTGAAAGACCCCATCAAAGACTGGTGACATCACCTGACTGCACAGACTGGCCTAGTAACTATGGGGAGGGTCAATGAGATGATTATCAGACAAACTCTGCATGTGTATGTCCGTGTCCATCCGTCTCCTTATTCTCTTCTCCCTCGTTCTGGCTGCAGAGGAAAAGGTTTGCCCAGTAGTGAAGGCACTAAGCAGGCCCAGGTTCCATTCCCTGCTCTGTGTGAAGTCAGACAAGTCACGTACTCCGTCTGGGCCTGAATTTCCCCTCTTCTAAAATGGGAGAAACAGCCCTTGCCCATCTCACAGCAGCAGAGGCTGGGGGACAGGGGGCACATGGGGTTATGTGTCTCCCAGATTTGCTGCTTGGCTGGTATTGAATACGCTCACACAGACTGAGCATGTTCAGTAGCATCAGCGGAAGGCACTGCCCTCACTCCATGGACAGGTATGGGTTGTCTCTGCACGGCAGTATGGGGAGGCTAAGCACATTGGGGTTTGTGAGGTGCTCAGACAGTGCAGTGATGGGGGCCAGGTAAGGACCTGCCATTGCTAGAAGTGCAGCTGTTTCCCGTCCACATCAAATCACAAAAACATCATATTAGGGTTGTCACAAACTTTCCTCATTTCACGCTGACACTTTCACTAGCTTGTTTCAGAGTTGCAGCCGTGTTAGTCTGTATCCGCAGGAAGAAAAGGAGGACTTGTGGCACCTTAGAGACTAACAAATTTATTTGAGCATAAGCTTTCGTGAGCTACAGCTCACTTCATCAGATGCTTGCAGTGGAAAATACAGTGGGGAGATTTTATATACACAGAGAACATGAAACAATGGGTGTTACCATACACCCTGTAACGAGAGTGATCAGGTAAGGTGAGCTATTACCAGCAGGAGAGAAAAAAAACCCTTTTGTAGTGATGATCAAGGTGGGCCATTTCCAGCAGTTGGCCAAACCGGACAGTCTCTACATAAAAGAATAAATGGACACAAATCAGACGTCAAGAATTATAACATTCGAAAACCAGTTGGAGAACACTTCAATCTCTCTGGTCACTCGATCACAGACCTAAAAGTGGCAATTCTTCAACAAAAAAAACTTCAAAAAACAGACTCCAACGAGAGACTGCTGAATTGGAATTCATTTGCAAACTGGACACCATTAAATTAGGCTTGAATAAAGACTGGGAGTGGATGTGTCATTACACAAAGTAAAACTATTTCCCCATGTTTATTTCCTCTCCCCCCCCCCCCACCCCACCACTGTTCCTCACACATTCTTGTCAACTGCTGGAAATGGCCCACCTTGATTATCACTACAAAAGGTTTTTTTTCCCTCTCCTGCTGGTAATGGCTCAGCTTACCTGATCACTCTTGTTACAGGGTGTATGGTAACACCCATTGTTTCATGTTCTCTGTGTATATAAAATCTCCCCACTGTATTTTCCACTGCATGCATCCGATGAAGGGAGCTGTAGCTCACGAAAGCTTATGCTCAAATAAATTTGTTAGTCTCTAAGGTGCCCCAAGTACTCCTTTTCTTTTCACTAGCTTGTGTTTCTCTTAACACCCCAGCTCCTGGAATCCTGTGATTACGTGACAATCTCAGCTCTCACTTTAACAAAGGTCACTTTCTTTCTCTCATGGCTCAGTAGAAAAAGTTGAGAATGTGACCAGAGTGAATCATGAACGCTCAGAAACAAACAAAAACTCCAGACTGTAATTTTTTAGAAGAAAAACCCTCATGTTTCCTTCAACCAACCTCAAGATTTTTGATTACGTGGTGCTGGCTGTACTGCCTTTGCAGTGATCAGTTTGTTTTCAGGCCTCTTGTCTCCAGCAAAAGCTCTAAGGACCTGTCAAGGTTCCTTCCCCACTCTGAACTCTAGAGTACAGATGTGGGGACCTGCATGAAAACCTCCTAAGCTTACTTTTACCAGCTTAGATTAAAACTTCCCCAAGGCACGAACTATTTTACCCTTTGCCCTTGGACTTCCACTGCCACCACCAAATGTTTAACTGGGTTTCTGGGAAAGAGTTGTTTGGAAACGTCTTTCCCCCCCAAAATCCTCCCCAAAACCTTGCACCCCACTTCCTGGGGAAGGTTTGGTAAAAATCCTCACCAATTTGCATAGGTGACCACAGACCCAAACCCTTGGATCTTAGAACACTGAAAAAAGCATTCAGTTCTTGAAAAGAAGAATTTTAATAGAAGGAACAGTAAAATAGAAGTAATAATAAAAAGAATCACCTCTGTAAAATCATGATGGTAAATATCTTACAGGGTAATTAGATTCAAAACATAGAGAATCCCTCTAGGCAAAACCTTAAGTTACAAAAAGACACACAGACAGGAATATCCATTCTATTCAGCACAGCTTAATTTCTCAGCTATTTAAAGAAATCATAATCTAACACATATCTAGTTAGATTACTTACTAAATTCTAAGACTCCATTCCTGTTCTGTCCCCAGCAAAAACTTCACACAGACAGACCCTTTGTGTTTGTCCCTCCTCCCAGCTTTTGAAAGTATCTTGTCTCCTCATTTGTCATTTTGGTCAGGTGCCAGTGAGGTTATCCTAGCTTCTTAACCCTTTACAGGTGAGAGGATTTTTCCTCTGGCCAGGAGGGATTTTAAAGGGGTTTACCCTTCCCTTTATATTTATGACAGGACCTAAATATAAAAATGAACATTCTAATTTATCTCTTTACTTCACCCTTACTCCAGGGGGCCTGTGCTCATTTGCTGCTTGGGCCCACAGCCGGACTCCCTGTGCATTCCCACACCTTGCGCTCTCTTTCCAACTGTGCTGTTTTAGATAAATGATGGCACTAAATTAGGGGGTTTTCCAGGGGTAGCAGATAGAGGTTTAAGGCCTGAGTTCTCAGTGGCACAGGATTGCCAACCCCAAACTTTTGAAAATCATAAGTCAGAACCACCAAAATGATGCAATTGCTTTTATGAGATATAAAAATAAAAATGATAAGAAATGCTGAGTTTTTTTCGATTTGCCTTCTGGCTTCTCAGCCCTTTAGGCTGCACTGAGATCACATTTTTATCGTTTTTTTCTGCAACCAAGAGAACCAGAAACTTCCTTTGTTTAGGAAACAAAAGCCAAGAGTCTCACCTCGTCACATGCTTCCAGGAGCTGGGGCTTTAACAAACACACCAAATAGCCGGCAAAACCGTGCTCTGAAGTGTCCCTAGTCTCTGTTTGCTAGAAGCTGGGAATGGGTGACAAGGGATGGATCTCTTGATGATTGCCTGTTCTGTTCATTCCCTCTGAAGCACCTGGCATTGGCCACTGTCAGAAGACAGGACACTGGGCTAGATGGACTATCGGTCTGACCCAGTCTGGCCATTCTTATGTTCACGAGACTCATTATAAAATCATGAATGTTGGCAACACTTTTGACACTGCGTCTCCTTCACACTGAGGCAGAGCTATCTTAGTGTATGTCAGAATCAGGCCTTTGAAACATTGATTCCAGCTTAAACAAGTTTTTGGCCTGTGAATTTAATATCCCTAGACTTAGAAGGATTAGATGTTATCGCCAGATGTCATGATTTCACTGTACACATACAAACCATGGAAAAACATTTCCACTGATAATAACTGAAATTTACAAATGGGCACAGTCAGAAAAATGCTGCTTGAGAACTTACTAGAGTTTGATTTAAGGAGATTTACTTCGTATGTTTTGACGTGTGATGTTGACAATTTGTGTTTTAACAGTTACACTTTTTAACTTTTTGAATCTCCGTGTCCACTGTCATAAAATAATTATTGTTTGACTAAAATATTGTCTGACCCCGCCCCCAATTTCCCACAACTGTGAATAATAATATTGACAAAAATTGAAACTGTGAAAGTTTAAATAGATAAATACAAACAAATTCCTGCAAATAAATATTAATCTTATCTGTCAAAATTACATATTAAACCAAATGAATTCTGCCAAGCCTAAATATCACTCCTTAGACACGCAGTTCTGTGAGCTCATCAGGACAGGGGGATGCTGATGTCCATGTGAGGCCCTAGTGACCCCCCGCCCCACACACAGACACCGGCAGAGGGGGCTGATTGCAGGATTGGAGCCTTTTTGGGACATTTCTCACCAAAGCTTCCAAGGCTGGAATGTTCCCAGTGATCTGGCTCCAGCTCAGCAAACAGCCTGAGTCAGTTCCAGGAAGGGAAACACCCAGCTGCTGCTGCTGGAGGCGGGGCATATTTCTGAGCTCAGGAAAGTGAAACTACCCCTGTTCCACTGCCCAGAGGGAGCCATGGCTGCAGAGAACCCCTTGGAAAGTCTCCAGGAGGAAACGACATGTCCCGTCTGTCTGGAGTATTTCACAGACCCTGTCACTCTGGAGTGTGGGCACAATTTCTGCCGAGCCTGCATCACCCAGTGCTGGGAGGGACCCGACACAGCCGCTTCCTGCCCTCAGTGCAGAGAAACTGTGCAACCGGGAAACCTCAGGCCCAACAGGCAGCAGGCAAATGTCGTAGAAATCGCCAAGCGGCTGAGTTTACAGGCAGCGAAGGGAGAGGAGGGGACGGGGTGTGTGGGGAACACCAGGAGACTCTGAAACTGTTCTGTGAAGAGGATCAAACTTCTGTCTGTGTAGTTTGCCATCTGTCCCGGGCTCACAGAGCTCACAGGGTGGTTCCCATAGAGGAGGCTGCCCAGGAGTACAAGGTAGGGAATTCCTGTCAAGTTTAGTGGGTAATAACTTTGGATTTTAATTACAGGCTGATTTCACTGGAAGTTGCCTGTCACAGGTGTGACGCATCACTCAGCTCTGTAAAGCCTTCATTGTACGGGAGATGCTGTAACAAAATGAATGATCTGGCTGTGTGGCAGCAGAATCAGAATATCAAATCTTAAAAGATATCTGCTGTGGGAAACTTTTCTCTGAGATTCTGAATGCTTTTTAAACCCAGCTTCCACTGCTGAAAGAAGGGGACTTTTTACACAACGGGCGGCGTTAACAATCAGTGAGGTTTAAATCACAAGAGCTGCAGGCCAGTCTTTGTGAGTGTGTTACCTTCAGACTGGAGAACTGATCATTTAAATACCAACACTGTTAATTATTTTGTTCCCCTGTGCGAGCGGAGAGGGAGAATTGCAGCTCAGGACCATTTATTGCCAGTGACACCTCCTTCCGGTGCCACAAGCGGGTGATGTTTGGGAGATGCCACCTCTTCTGTTCCCCCCAGTAAAGAAGGACCCGGCCCAGAGAGTCCAGCAGAGCCCAGGGGTATATTCTAGCCCCATAAGGGGAGCCAGGCCCCAGGAGCCCCTTGGAGCCCATCAGCAACTCCATCCTGTTCTGAATATTGCACCATCTACTGTGAACAGATCATGGTGTCTCCTTTTGGTGACTCACATGGGTGGAGCTTATTTGTGGGTGGAGCTTCAAAGAATCCAGCCACATCCCTCCCCCCAACCCCCGTGCGCCCTTTCTGATCCCTGCTCATTTATGAAGCTCTTTTTCTGATGCAAAGGCTGCTTTTCTGCATCCTGTCTCTCACTAGCCCCGGCTGGCTCCCTCCTGCCCTCCCTGCTTCGGTGCAGCAGCACCCCAGGGGTGTCAGCTGAACAGCACCCCAGGAGCTCTCAGCAGCAGCTGCAGCCTTGGCCCTTGGGCAGGGAGGAGGAGGAGAGAACTTGAGGGCTCAGAGAAAAGAGAGAGAGTGAAATGAGGAGATCTCTGGCGGGGGGCTCAGGAGGGGACTCTGGGGGGCTGCCATGGATGTTGCACAGAGCGGGGCTGGGGAGGGCAGGAACACGTTGCTCTGCTGTGTGAATGAATCACACGCTGTCAAAGGGGAAGAGAGCCCTGGGTTATTACAGCTCTGGAGCCATTATAATTATGGGTGGCCCATTCCCCCAGATCGAGTGTGTTCCCTGTTCCTCACTGACCTCCAGCCACATCACAGCTTCACCCTGTCCAGTTAACGGGACTGCACTGGCTCAGGTGCTCAGCTGCTGCCTGAGGGAGGCCACATGGGCGCCTGGACAGAGGAGAGCACAGTGGGGTCTTGTTCCTGGCGTGGGTCTGGGGTACAGTGGAGCGAGGTGCTGTCCCAACCTCTTCACTCTCACTGGCAGGAGGGATCGTTCAGAACCTTCCCAGCTATTTCCCCTCTGGCCTGTGCTCAGGGATGGGAAACTTTAGCTAAAACACAGGACTTGAGAAGTCCTGAGTGTCTGCAAAAAGCAGAGCCCCCGCTCTGAGACTGGCCTCTCTGCTCCCATGAGGCCTTTGGGGCCGGCAGAGCCGAGTCAGCTGCTCGCTTCCAGGGTATTTTACTGCTCATGTATGAAATGCCAATATGGATAGGACTGTTCACCCATCAGACAGGCAGACTAATGGCCGTTTCTCGCACACGATGCCCCCGCAGGTGAAACTCCAGGGAGCCCTGGGCCCTCTGAGGAAGGAGCTGGAAGAGGCCCTGGCTCTGATGTCGAAAGAGGAGGAGAAAACCACAGAATGGCAGGTGGCTGTCTGGGTTTATTCCTCGCTGAGCCCTTCCCCCTGCAGCGTTCCCAGGAATGACGGGGCCGTAAAGCTCCAGGATGAGGTTATGAACCTGCTCTAGTTGTTTGCTCCATGGCACAGGCTTGGTGCCAGCCATGGGGGGCACATGCCTCTGGCGTTTGGGGAGGCCGGGCATGACTGTTGGAACCTCCCCGGCACCCAGATCATCACCCCGCCCAATGACGGGGGAAGGGTGGAGAGGAGCAAGTGGCGGGGCCCCCCACACAGCTGACGGGCGGCAAGCGGCGGGTGCTGCGGGGTTCGGGGGAAGAGCGGGAGCGAGGGCTCCGGACGGAGCGCAGGCAGGACTCCACAGGCGGCAGGTCTGCAGCCTGCCTCCAAAGGGAGGGGCGCTGCATCCTGTTTGGGGAGGCTCAGCCTCCCCGGCCTGTGGTACCTGCCATCCAGGGTGCTGGCAGCATCAGGCTGTGTCTCCTGTGGGGATCTCAGCGCAGCAGCTCCTATAGGCGGAGGAGGAGGGGCAGTTCCTGGCCCTTGTACAGTGGTGCAGACCCACCCCTGAGATCTCGGATGGGGCAAATTCTCCATACTGGGTGCAGTGTTTTCACTATTCCATGGATCCTGTTTCCCTTCTGCAGATGGGGAGGGTGTGTCGGCTGCTCCAGCCATCGGTTTTCAGTGGCCTCCATGACAAAGCTCTGTAGCTTCTCTGCAGCCTGGAGGAAACAGATTGTTCCTTCTCGCCCTGCTCCCACAGTCCCTGCAATGAATCTGCCCAGTGCCTGGGCCAGACACTGGAGCTGGGCACTGGGAGGAGGATTTGCCCCCATGGGTGAGGTTCAGATTCACTCAGCTGGCTGGGCTGGGGGCACGCTGAGAGCTGAGCTCTTCTGAGCATCGAACCCAGTGGCGGGTGTGGAGCTCTGTGGAAAATCTGCCCCCAGGGGTGTGTCTACATGGCCCCAACAGCTAGCTGCAGGCTGGTCCCTGAGTGACACCCAGGGGTCTGGGTGGGCGTGTAAAGCCTGTGCTGCTGCGGCTTCATAGCTACCAGTACCCGAGCTTGCTCGATCAAAGCTAGCGGGGTGTGTCTACACACGGTGCTGTCAGACCTGCATTGCAGTGTGGACACCCCCTGAGTGAGCAGAGCCAGGGGCAGGTCAGTGTAAAGCCAAGCAGCGCTTGGCCACTTCACAGTCTCTGTTGCCATCACGTGGCCACTTCATCCCAGACACCTGCTAATGTTACTGTGATTTTACCTGTGCTCGTCTCTAGCAGGTGATGAACCCATGGGACAAAATGTCTGTTCTGTTTCGCCTGCCTTTTACAGTGAAATCCCTGCAGAGAGCGTGGGGGGCGTGAGGAAGACGCCAGCAGCAGGGAGGAGAGGAGAAGCAGGTGTCCCACGATTCAGATAAAAATGGCCATTTACAAGAGCTGAAATGCTCAGAGCTGGGTGCCCCTGGTTCTGCATCTGACTCCGTATTTAGAGCCGGGCGGAAGTGGGCCCATTTCCAGAGGACAGAACCGCAGCAGCTCCCATTGCCCGCACCGGAAGCAGTTGGTGCTCAGTTCCTCAGACAAAAGGGATTTAGGTGCATAACAATTAACAGCCATGTTGAATGTATCCGGCAAAGATCCCAGCCGGAACCATGGAGGCGGCTGCACCTTGAGACAGTCACTGGGGTGGTTCTGAAACCCTTGATTATCCCCAGTGAGAGCGAGTTACGTCCTACAGCACCAGAGGTCACGGCCCAATGATCAGTGTCACTCGGTGCAGAGTAACTGCAGCCCCAGCGACTGTGAGATGAGGCCCAGCAGGGGTGGCCAGTCACGCACTGAGAGGGGCCGTCAAGGGCCTGAGCCAGGTGGGGAGTATCTCCATGGGCGGGAGCAGGGCCCGGGAGGTGACAGGCCCCCATGAAGGATGCGCTGGCCGTGTCTGATGTGGGGAGATGTTAGGGGATACGATAACACTGCACCACTCGAATTAGCTGTAACTCAACAGCTCCCAGGGTGCAGGAGCAGAAGGAGGCTGCAGGCCCAAGGCCCTTTGCAGGGTCCAGGCCACGTTCAAAAAGCCTCGGGCAGGTGCCAGCAGGGGCTCCTGAGGGGTCTGGGGCTTGTCAGGGCTGTACCCGAGTTGTCTGAGTGCCCTGTGGCTGCAGTGCTCCCAAGGGCGGTGTGAGGGTGGTCTGGGGGATGAGTGGGTGTCCAAAGCTCATTGGCAGAGGGGCCCAGAGGTGCTGGAGGGCTGCGCTGGGGGCTCGGGTCAGCCGGGGCAGAGGTAGGATGTGGACGTTACAGTGCTCAAGCAGCTGCCTCTTCAGACACAGACACTGGGCATGGCCCCTCCCCCACCACACAGGTGAGCCGGACAGAGAGACGGGTTAGAGCCCTGCACAGGGAAGGGGAGGGGGGTCAGCACAGGGCACAGATTGGTGGGGGGAAGGGCTGGGGGCTCACACACTGGGGTTTCAGGGAGGAGGGCTCTGGGGGCAGGGTGCAGGGGCTGGGGAAGCTGCTGAAGCCCCTGGCCCTGTTGGCATCTCAGGGAGAGTAAGAGGGACTTTTCCCAACATCACTGTGGCCCGAGTCACACTGGGGGGCAGGCTCCCCCCAGGTTCACCCAGCACCTCTGGGCTGAGCTTCAGGGGAACTAGAGAGGCCAGTGCAGAGAAGCCAGCCCCTCCCCCTGCCAGGATCAGCACCGGCTCAGCATCGTTCCCACGGCTCCTTTCAGAGAGCAGGTGGGGACACAGCTGGCATCAGCAACCCTCTGCTGTGTGAGCCTAGAGGGCTCCCTAAAGGCTGTGATCCCAGGGGCACTGGGCACATGGGCATGAAGCACTCGGCCAGGCTGGGTGAGGCCAAAGCCAGCCCTGACAATGCCCTGGGCGCCCAACACCCATGTGAGCCCCAGGATGGCACCCAAAGGACTATTAGCACCAGCCCTAGGTCCTGAACTTTGCAGCCCTGGGAGCTGGTTGTCAAAGAAGGAGCATTGCCCACATCCTGCTGTGACGGGTCCCCTGGGTGTCTGAGTGCCCATCACTTGGCACCCAAATCCCGCCACAGACGCCCTGTGTAGCCCCCTGTAAATCTTTACTGTCCCCTTGATTTCTCCCCACTGTACTGTGTCCATCCCATGCCACCTGCAATAATATACTGCATCTTTAGAAAGCACCCTAGACAACCCCACTATGGAACTGTCCATATTAACTCTGAACTAAAACAAACCCTTTATGGTACGTTTCCCAAAAAAGTAAATATCCTGACAAACCTGAAACTGATCTAATATCCCCTGTTTCATGGGCAGAGGCCCGGTCCGTGTAACTCAACATCTGGCTCACGTTTTCTCTGTGCCTTTCCTATTTTTCTATCTCAAGGGGAATGTGAAGAATAAGAGAGAGATGATTTCAGGTGAATTTAACAAACTGCACACACTGCTGAGAGAGGAGGAGCAGCTGCTTCTGCAGAGACTGGAGGAGGAGGAGAGGGAGACTCTGCAGAGACTACCGGAAAATTTGATTAAACTCTCCCAGCAAAGCTCCTCTCTGCAGCAGCTGATCACAGAGATAGAGGAGAAGTGTCAGCAACCCATTGTCAAGCTGCTAAAGGTGAGATGGCATCAAAATTCTCCACCCATCCAGAATTATAACTCAGCTCCATGGGTCTGGATTCCAACAATTAGAGGAAATATGTTCTGAGGTTTACTGACAAACAGATCAGGCTAAGGGCTCCATGAGTTCCAAAATATCACAGTTCATGTTAGAGGGGAATTCTCCACATGGAGATCCAGTGAGGCCGTGGGAGATTAGATGGATGATACCAAAATGATACCGAGCTAAACCCCTCACTGCTCTGACCCCAGAACATTCGCCCCAACGCAGGTGATAAACACAGATACTGATAGGTTTTGTCCCTAGAAGGGAGAACCCTTTAGCTAAAATCCTGTCTCGCCTACATTAATGAAACAAGTGTTCAAAACAGTGAAGCCTGGGAGGGTTGATCTATTTTCAAGATGAAAGTTTGATGCCCAGAGTGAGACTCACTCAGTTTTATGCACATTGTGTTAATACAGGACATTGATTCTCTTTTTCCTTTCAGGATGTGAAAAGCACATTGAGCAGGTGTGTTTCCTATGTTCATTGCTCTTATATCCTTGGTGGTGGTTCTGGGATGACGTGTGTACAGAGCAGCTGAGTGATGATGGGACGTTTTCTTCATAGGAGTGCGAATGTGAAACTCCTGGAACCAGAAGAAAGAAAAGGAGGACTTGTGGCACCTTAGAGACTAACCAATTTATTTGAGCATGAGCTTTCGTGAGCTACAGCTCACTTCATTGGATGCATACTGTGGAAACTGCAGAAGACATTATATACACACAGAGACCATGAAACAATACCTCCTCCCACCCCACTCTCCTGCTGGTAATAGCTTATCTAAAGTGATCATCAAGTTGGGCCATTTCCAGCACAAATCCAGGTTTTCTCACCCTCCGCCCCCCCCCCCCCCCCCCCCAAACTCACTCTCCTGCTGGTAATAGCCCATCCAAAGTGACCACTCTCTTCACAATGCGTATGATAATCAAGGTGGGCCATTTCCTGCACAAATCCAGGTTCTCTCACCCCCTCACCCTCCTCCAAAAACCACACACACAAACTCACTCTCCTGCTGGTAATAGCCTATCCAAAGTGACCACTCTCCTTACAACGTGCATGAAAATCAAGGTGGGCCATTTCCACTACAAATACAGGTTTTCTCCCCCCCGCCCTTTTTTTCTCAAAAAAACCACACACACAAACTCACTCTCCTGCTGGTAATAGCTTATCCAAAGTGACCATTCTCCCTACAACGTGCATGATAATCAAGGTGGGCCATTTCCAGCACAAATCCAGGTTTTCTCAGCCCCCCACCCCCATACACACACAAACTCACTCTCCTGCTGGTAATAGCTCATCCACAGTATGCATCCGATGAAGTGAGCTGTAGCTCACGAAAGCTCATGCTCAAATAAATTGGTTAGTCTCTAAGGTGCCACAAGTCCTCCTTTTCTTTTTGCGAGTACAGACTAACACGGCTGTTACTCTGAAACCTGTCAGGAACCAGAAGCTGTTTCTACTGACCTGAAGAATGTGTATAAAATTTCCCCTGATATGAGGGAAGCGCTGGAGAGATTCGGAGGTGAGTGGAGTCTACTGGGACATTCAGCTGTATTGTGCCTGGGGATCTGATCAGAGCCTGGGACCCCAGGACACGCTTGCACCCAGTTGACAGGCTTGGAGCTGTGTGAGAGCTGGAGGCTGATGCGCTGAGTGCTGGGCAGTTTGCCTGCTACTTACGGCCACCTGCTGGTACTTGCCCAGGTGTCTGACCAGGCCCCATCACTGTGACATCCTGACCCCTCCGTGGCTGCGTTAATGGGTGTCCCTGAGCCAGGTGCTGTGAGGCCTGGACTGGACCCATTGTGTTGGGAGCTGCACAGACTGGTAAAGGATGATGTGTCCTGGGATATGTGAGGGCTGCGTTGTGTGGCCACCGTTCAGCTCTGCCCCAGCCCCCATTAGCCAAGGCTGGCCGAGCTTTCTGAGCTGGAGGAAGGGCTGGTCTGGCTCCTGCAGTCTGACCTGGGCTGTGTGTTACTGGTTAACAAGCTGAATCCTACGGACCCCTCGTCTGCTCTGAGCACAGCCCAGTGTGAGGTTGGGTTAGTGGTTTGCTGCTCAGTGAGTGACACTCACACACAAGAGTGTGACCCTGTCACAGTGTCTGAGCATGAGCTGCCCCCATCCAAACCCCTCCCCACAGCCCCAGCGTGGAGACCCGGGGAGAAGGCACAAACCTGACCACGAGGAGGGACAGAGAAGAAACTAAGGCCGAGGAGAGGGGGAGTGGGAAGGTTCAGTGAGCTCGGTCTGTGATAGTTGAACTGGCCCTTTCATCCTGCCCCCACCCTCCTCTCTTCCCACCCCCCACCCCCAGCAGGGGGCAGTCGAAGGGGCCAAGCTGGGTGTGTCTGTCCCGGTCGATGGAGGCTGCCCAGTGGGTGCCGGCTGCAGGGCCAGGATCTCAGGGCTCCGGGGAGCAGGAACCCCAGGCTATGGGGGAAGCAGCTTCCTCTCCGTGGCTGGCTGGAGCCAGCACATCCCTGCTCCCCTCCCCCCTTGCTGCCCCCAGCCCAGCACAGTCTGTGCCCACCGGACCCTGAACACGGCTGGGCTCTGGGCCATTCCACAGCCCTGGCCCCTGAGCCTGTCGGGATCCTGAGCCAGTCACCTCCGTGCCCCCTTCTAGGGGATCAGCAGCCCCTGGGGAGCCTCCTGTCATCCCCCAGGTCCCAGGCCCTGAGTCACTCGCTGGCTGCTCCCGGCTGGCCAGGCCCAGGGTCTCCAGCAGGGCCATTGGTGCTGGCACCGCGCTGGCTGCCAGCACCAGCTACCAGCCCCTGCCCCCCCCCCGCCCCCCCCGCCGCTCACCCTGCCGCTGCGCTCGCAGGCTCAGCCCGTGCCAGGGCCAATGCGGCGCTGCTGGGGCTGCTCCTCCCTCGGCACCTGGGTTCTCTGTGTCTGGGGCAAGTGGCCGGGCAAGTGGGCAGGGACCTGCTCAGAGACACACGCCCTGTGCTGCACCCAGAGGGCAGAGACCAGCCAGGGCTGGGCAGCAAAGCGCCACTGCGTTGGGATTAACCCTTTCCTTTCACCCACCCCAGCAGCCCCGGCCGGTCACTGCCACTCGACTGCCCGCACTCTGACCCCAGGGACCCGCATCCCGCAGCTCGGGGTTGTCGCTGGGTGAATGTGTGGGGCAGAGTAACCAGGGATCCCTGCACTCCAGGGTCCCCGTGTGCAATGGGGAAGGCCTCGCGCTGCATGCAGACCTTAGGGGCTGGGCAGTGAGTGTTATTATTGATAGAACCCTCTGCCATTTGAGAGTGTCTTGGCAAGCATCTTGCCTCAGTTTACCCTCTTCAGCACTCCTTCAATTAAGTCTTACAGTCAAAAAGATCTGAGAGAAATATCCCCTCCTGGGTCCTGCTCTGAGTCCAAGTAAACCCCAAAATAAAATCATTTCCATCTCTCTGCTCCAGCCTCCAGCTCTCACTCAAGCTCCTCACTGTCCTCAAGTCAGGAGTCCTCAATCCTCCTTCCCAGAGCTGGGCTTGGATTAGTTTCCATTGTGGAATCAGATGACTCCAGCCCTCCTTCCCGGAGCTGGGGTCATTTCAGACTGTGCCTTTATTCTCTGCGTCCACTTTCTCCAGCCGGGGGCAGCTCTCCAGGGCTCTGTCCTGCTACAGCTGCTGCTGTCATTGTCATCTCTGGCAGCTCCTCCCCCGTAAGGGAGCTCCTCTGTCTAGGACAGTGGTCCCCAGACTTTTTTGGTCATGCCCTCCCTTACCTGGTTTGTGCCCCCACCTCAGGAGCTGCGGTCGGGAGCTGCGGTCAGGAGTTGGGCCAGGAATGGGGCTGCAACTGGGGCCAGGAGCCGCGGGCCATGGCTGGGAGTGGGCCGGCATCTGGGTCTGGGAGCCGTGGGCTTCAGCTGGGAGTGGAAGCACGGTTGGGGCTGGAGCTGCAGCTGGGGTTTAGGATGGGGCCAGAGTAGAGCTGGGGGCAGAGCAGGACTGGGTGGCGTTCCCTTCCCACCACCCATGGGGGCTGGTCCAGGCCCTGCCATGCCCCCCAAATGTTCCTCCACACCCTCTATTGGGGCACAACCCACAGTTTGGGGACCACTGCTCTAGGAGCACCCCTTCCAGGCTCCTTGCTCTGGTGAACTCTCCTGGGAGCTCCTCTCCTCGGCAGCTTCCTATCCCTAGGATCCCTTCAGCTGAGCCCTGGTAACCCTTTATCAGGCTCATTAGCTATTTAGCTGCCAACTAGCCACCTAGGGATTTAATTACTTCCAGGTTGGTCTGGGTTGGCTGGTTCTCCTTTCCAGGAGCCTGTCAGAGGTAGCCTCTCCCTAACTCCTGTAAAAGGGCCAGCTGTCTTGACACATTCCCACTCTTCCCCCGACCCCGAGAGCCAACCTGTATTCAAAGGTAGGCTTGACCATGGCTGACACTTGGTTATGTTCTGCAGCCAGGGTGAGGTGGGGGGTACTTCCTGCCCTGCTGCCACAAGGAAATCTGCAAGGCCCTTGGCCATAATTTTATTCTCGTCACTGAAGTATGAAGAGACCAGGAGTTTGATTCCCCAAGTCTCTATGTAGCACATGTCATGGGTAAAATCCCCCATAGTCTTCAGCATGTCATAGTTCAGAAGAACTCGTTGGCCATAGCAGAGGTAGTTGATAGCACTGGGCTTTCATCATTGGTGTAGTGGTCCTGTAGCAGATATGGACTGGCTACAGAGCTTCCCTCTCAGCCAGATACACACCAGAAGTGTTCATCACAAAATCTTTTAATTTTCTACCAACTATGGCTAAGGTCAGCTTAAATATTGTATTTTTTACTCAGCGCTACCTAGTGGTTGAACAGGATAATACAGTTTAGTGTTCCATTACATCTCTCCCTTTAAGTTCTACATTCCTACCATTTATAATATTTACATTATCGCACTGTCTTTGAAGTTCAGTGTGGATCAGTCTGGTAGGTGTCTCTGAATGGTACTGGTCTTCTAATTACATGACCCGAACAGGTAACAGCTTGGTCATCTGGCTGTCCATTAGTTCCACCATCTGACTGTGGTGAGTCTGGAATCCTTGAGTCATGTTCTTGTTCTGCATTCACCATCTGCAGAGTTTGCTGAGTTGATTGTTCTTTCTGAGGAACAAACTGTAGATGTTGACAGTTTCTGTTGAACTCTCCTCTCTCGGTCTTGATCACATACAATCAGTGTGTTGAATTCTTTTTCTTCACAACAACTGGAGTATTCCATTCTTTTTCTCCATCCAGTTTGACACAAACATGGTCACCAGGTTCTAGCCCTGGTAGTTTTCTAAGTGATGTCTGTTGTAAAAGTGTTTGTAAACTTTTTTTCCCTTTTTATTCGATTTGGCTATTCTCTACCTCTCTGGCAACTTTGGAGATAGATTCTTTTCCAAAGTTGGGAGGGTAGTTGTGAGCTGTCTTCCCATCAGGAGTTGTGCTGCACTATATCCAGTAGCTGCTATTGGGGTTGATCTATAACTCAGTAGAGCAAAGAATGGATCTTCCTGCTGAAGGATATTCTTCACTGTCTGTGCAGCTCTCAGCATCTCCATTCACTTGTGAGTAATATGGGCTTCTAGTAATATGAGGAAAATCATATTTTGTTGAGATAAATAAAATTCTACTTCTCTGAATTGTGGTCCATGCTCTGTCACAAGTTCTTCTGGAACCCCGAAATGCCCAAAAGTGCCCTTCAGTTGCTCCATAACACTCTGGTATGTTATGTCTTTCAAGTACACTCTTTCTACATACCTGGAAAAATAGTCCACGACTACCAGGTAAAGATGTCCCCTGAATTCACATAGATCTGCAGCTAGTCTCTTCCAAGGTCTCTTTCATTCAGACTCGCTCCTTGTTAGTGTCACTAATTACTACTGGCCGTATCTTTTTCCCTGCAGCCTTCAGTAAAAGAGCTATGGGAGCCCATGGGGAAATGTTTCTACCCAGGGCAAATTTAACAACAGCTCTGGAGTGTTTCATAGCTGATGTCCTGAGCCTGGCCTGGCCGTACCTGTGCGTTTCTGGGGATGTTGACAGTCACTCACTGAAAGTCACTGGGAGTTGGGCTCCCTTCCAGCGAGCCCAGACACCCTGCCCGTGCCTGAGCATGGAGAGTCCCAGCTGCACCCAGTGGGTCAGGGCTGCACCCCCAGTGTGTGTGGGGATGGCACCAACCTGCTCTTAGCAACAAACCAGCCACACATGCCCCAAAGCAACAGAGATTCCCTGGGGCCTGCCCCCTTCACCTTCCCTCTTGCCCCCCTTCACCTCCCTCTATCCCCCTGGCACCTGCCCCTCCCTTACCCTTCCCTCAACCCCCGTCCCCACCTGATCCCTGCCTCTATCCTGTCCCCTCCCCCTCACCCCAAACTCCTGCTGCTCCCCTGGGCCCCTCCCCTCCCCTGCCACTTTGTCTCCCTGGCATGTGCCCCTGCCCTCCACCGACCTCTGCCCCCTGGCACCAGCCAATCTCCTTATGCCCCTGTGCCCCCTGACTCCCGCTCCCTCCTTACCTTTGCCTCACCCCATGCCCACCTGGCCCCTGCTTCTATCCTCATGCCCCCGCTTCTTCTCACCCTCTCCCTCTCCCCACCCTCTCTGACCCCTAGCACCCGCCCCTTCCCTCCTCCCCCTGTGCCATCCCTCCTCTAGCTCCACTCTGGCTTTCTGGCTCCTGCCCCTCCTTGATCCCCTCTCCTAACACATCCCTCTACCCACCTGCCCTGCCTCTCTCCTCACCCCTCTCTGGCCTCTCGTGCACACCCCTCCCATCGCCCCCCTCTCTACCTCCTGGTGCCTATCCCTCCCTCCTCTACCCTCCCTGTGTCTGCCCTTCTGCTCAACCCCCTCAATCCCCCACGTACCTTCCCCTCCTCTTGCTCCCTTCCTCCCTGGTGTGCATCCCCCTTCACTCCCTCTGTTCCCTGACTCCACTCTCCTCATGCCCCTCTGCCCCATGACTTGCCCCATCCCCTGCCTTTCTCGTGACCACCCCTCTTTCCGCCCCCCATCTCCTGGCACACGCTCCTCCCCACCCACTTCCCTCCTTTTGTCTGCCCCTTCCTTTTCCCCCTTCTGTCCCCCAGCACCTGCCCCTCCCCCTGCCCCTCTGGCACCCACCTCTTCCCTTGCCCCCCTCTGCCCCCAATACCTCCTCTTGCCTCTTGTTGTCCCTGCTGCCTGCCGTATTCTATGCTGCACCAGTCTCCCCCTGGTGCCTGCCCCTCCCCTGCCCCATGGCTGCCTGCCCATCTGCTCTCCTTCCTGTGCCCCCTGGCTTTCATCCTCCCCCATACCCCTCTACCCCCCGGCACCCATCCCTTCCCTTGCCCTCCCACACACTGATGACCACACCTTCCCTCACACCCCGCCCATTTGCCCCTCATGCCTTCCCTTATCTCACATCCCACTACTGTCCCCCCAGCATTTGTCTCTCCCCCACTCTGCCCCCTGTTCCTGCCCCTTCCTTCTCCCACCCTAGCCCCCACCTCTCCCCTCAGCACAAGCCCCTTCCCTCACCTCCACCCCCTCATGCCTGCCCCTTCCCTTGCACCCCCTCCCCTGCCACCTTCCCCTTAGTTCTTCCCCCTCCTCTCCTCTCGCCCTCTTCCTCCCTGAAACCTGCGCCCCTCACCCCCCTCTAGTCCCCTGGTGCCAGCCCCTCTGTTCACTCCTCTGCCCCCCTGAGGCCCATCTCTACCATTTCCCCCATCTGCCTGCCTGGTGCAAACCCCTTCCCTTGCCCCCCCCTTTGGGCCCCCTAGTGTCTGCCCCTCCCCTCCCCCTCCCTCTGCCCCCCCTGGTGCCCACATCTCCACACCCCTCTGCTCCTAGGGTCCACCCTTCTCCACACCCCACTTTTTGTCCTCCTGGTGACTACCACCCCCCTCCTCTCTCCCCTCCTTGCATCTACCCCTCTGTTCATCCCCACCATCCCTCCTGGTGACTACCCCTTCCCTCCTCCCACCTCTGTCTTCCTGGCACCCACCCCTCATGCCCCTCTCCCCCTTTATGACTGCCCTTTCCTTCGCTCCACTGTTGGCCCCTGGAGTCTGCCCCACCCCTTTCCCCTGATATCCCTCTGAAACCTGTCCTACCCCTCACCCCTCTTTGTCCCCTTGTCACCTGTGCCTTCTCCCACCCCCTCCTTTTCCCCTGGTGCCAGCCCCTCCTTCTACTCCCCCTCTGCCTCCCTAGCGCCTGCCCCTCTGTTCATGCCTTGTGTCCCCTGGTGAAAGCCCCTTCCCTCCCCCCATCCCCCAGTGCCACCCGCCCCTTCTCTAGCCCACCCTTTGGACCTCTGGTGCCCAGCCCTCCCCTCATCTCTCTCTTTCCCTTGGCACCAGTCCTGCCCCTCACTCACACTCTACAGCCCTGATGCATGCCCCTCCCCTTCTCCCTTAACCCCCCCCCAGTGCCCGCCCCTCCCATCACCCCATTCTGCCCCCTGGCACATGCTCCTCTGCTCACCTCCCTCCCCCCACCCCGCAAACCCCTGGCAACTGCCCCTCCTCTTCCTCTCCTCCACCCCCTGGTGCCTGCCCATTCCCTCCCCTCCATTGTCCTGGCACCTGCCCCACTCCTCATCCGCCCACCCCCTGGCACCAGTCCCCCCCGATTCCCCCCTGCCCTATTGGAGCCCCCCCATTCCCTTGCTTCCCTGTGCCCCCTGGGGTCCATCCCCTTCTTCTGCCCTGGTGTCCACCCCTCCCCCCACCCCCTGCAGCCCCCGGGATCCTGCCCCTCCCTTCACCCCTCTCTGTCCTCCTGGTGCCTGATCCTCTTTCCCCCCATTGCCATTGTGCCTGCCCCCCCCCGCACCTTCCCCCTCTACTCCTGTCACCTGCACCTCCCCTTTCCTCTCCCAGCATCAGCCTGTCCCCTCCGCTCCCCTCCACTGACACCTCCCCACCCCTCCCCTGCTCCTCCTGCCCTTTCCCCGCTCATTGTCTCCTCAAGGGCCCTGACTCCTGTCAGGCAACAATTCCCCCCTCCCACAGCAATTAACGGGGGTGCAGGTTAATTTCCCTTCATCCCAGTGAGCAGCCCCTGCCCCCGGCCCTGACTCTGTGACTCTCTCCCCAGTGGCCGTGACTCTGGATCCAGCCACGGCAAATCCCAACCTCGTCCTGTCTGAGGATCAGAAACGTGTGAGACGCGAAGACAGATGCCAGGATCTGCCCGACAAGCCTGAGAGATTTGATCGTTGTGTCTCTGTCATGGGCGCTGAGGGGTTCGCGGGCAGGAGGCATTACTGGGAGGTGGGGGTGGGAGACAAGATGAAGTGGGACCTGGGGGTTTGTAGGGAATCTGTGAGCAGAAAGGGGTGGGTCACACTCACACCTGAGGATGGATACTGGGTTGTGTGGCTGAGGGATGGGGAATACAAGGCCCTCACCTCCCCCAGGACCCCCCTCCCCCTGAGCATCAGGCCCAGCCAGGTGGGGATTTTCCTGGACTATGAGGCGGGCAAGGTCTCATTTTACAATGTGACTGACGGGTCCCATCTCTTCACGTTCACTGACACCTTTTCTGGGACGCTCCGCCCTTATTTCAGTCCCTGTCTCAATGCTGGGGGTACAAATGCGGCTCCCCTGATAATCTGCCCAGTCCCGGCTCTGGCCGGGGGGAATCTTGGTCCCTGACAGTGATCCCGCGGCACAGACCAACCCCCCCGAGTGCTGCCGTTCTTCCCACCCCCCACTGGTGGGGGCCAGTTACAGCAGGTAACTGGACTTTTTGTGCTGACCAGACGCTGCCAGTTTCCCTTTTCCACTGGAGGGTCCAGTCGAAAACCGGACACCTGGCAACCCCCAGCCCTCACCTTGCCCCGTCCCCTGCCCCGGGGGTAGCAGATGGTGGGGGATGGGGTCATTCACTCCTGCCAGAATTTTCTACCCTTGTGAAATCTCAATGTAAAATAGGAAAGAAAAAAGATTATTCAAATTTAGAAAATATTATTGTAACAAGGTGTAAATACAAGAATACTTTAATTTAAATTTCACAGTATTTCAAAAAAAGGGAGATAAACATATTTTTAGAAATGGAATTATTTACATTTATTTTTTGATTCTTCCCTCAAATCTATATTGAAGTTTAACTTCTCTAAATATTATCATTTGTATTTCAACTGTGGAATTTCAAGAAATCCAAAATATTTATCTTCACAAAATAAACTATTAAATTGTCAGACGGGGTTTTTCAGTTACAATGTACGTGTGTCATAAACATCACAACTACACACATGTGCAGCTGCTCTCTCTCTCTCTCTCTCTCTCTCTCTCTTTCTCCTCCCTCTTTATTGTCTTGACTGGTTCTCTCTGAAAGGTAGGGCACATACACCCACCTCCTGCACTACACCTTTCAAAATTAATAGGTGAAAAAATGATAGAATGAATTAAGCAATATATTTCAGTTAACTCACACAAGATTATATAATATTCTTGGAAATTCTGTCAGCATTAATTTGTGTGATTTTAACTTTCTAGCTACATATAATTGGTAATCAAGATATGACCCTTCCTTTCTTTTTCTCACATCAATTAACAAAATACGGTCCCCAACCTCAAATGCTATCTTCCTATAGATAGAAATAAACCCTGGATTTGTGCTGGAAATGGCCCACCTTGATTATCATACACATTGTAAGGAGAGTGATCACTTTAGATAAGCTATTACCAGCAGGAGAGTGGGGTGGGGGAGAGAAAACCTTTTGAAGTGATAAACACCCATTTTTTCATGGTCTGTGTGTATAAAAACATCCTCACTGTATTTTCCACTTTATGCATCCGATGAAGTGAGCTGTAGCTCATGGAAGCTTATGCTCAAATAAAATTGGTTAGTCTCTAAGGTGCCACAAGTCCTCCTTTTCTTTTTGCGAATACAGACGAACACAGCTGCCACTCTGAAACCTGGTTATGTAGACTCTGTCCTCAGGCCCTACGCGACCAGCACTCCCAGTTATCACTTCAATCTCTCTGGTCACTCTCCAAGGAACTTCCCACTCCGAGACCCTAGACGCTGTGACCCTAGACACCGGGCATTAATTACCGACCTCGGTGGCGTTCAGACTATGTCCTGAAGCATGGGATTGGGCCAGAGGGACAGCTAGCGCTGGCCACAGTGTCCAGGGTCTCTTGGAGTGGGAAGTTCCTGGGAGAATTCCACTGGGTGGGAGACTCAGCTGTGAAGGAAGGGGGCGGGCAGGAGCATCTCCTAAACCCAAGATTGGAATAACTGAAGTAATGTTCCTTTTACATGGAGCCTCTGCTCTTCGGAACCTCTGCAAATGCTTTAGCCACGTGTTTAACTCCATCCGTAGGAGTAGCCTTGGATTGCAGTGGGAGGGCTCAGGTGTGTAAGTGTTTGCAGGATGGGTGCTCAGGGCAGTCCCTGACACCAGGGCAAAGTGGATGTGAAGTGCCACTGTCTGGATTTGGGAGTCTGCCTGCACAGCAAACTCACTAGGCGCTGGGTGCATGACTGCATGGCGCTGGGCCAGGGAAAATCAGCCCTGGGTGGTTATTTTGAGTAGAAAACCAGAGCCACTTCTGGGGTCTTTCAGATTCTAATGCCCTTTCCCTTCTGTAGCTGGATTTCAGCGTATGATAAAATCCCTCTCAATGCCGAGTCAGTGCCATAAATCACTGGACTGGGTGCAGGAATCAGTAGGCAACATTCTCTGGCCTGGGTTATGCCGGGGCTCAGACTAAATTATTCTTCCCAAAACTTTTAAAAGCTGAGCCCCCTCCTCAAGGCAAAGAAACCAATCATGCTCCTCACCCATCAGCAATGTGTTAGCGACCCCACCCCCCATTTTCATGGATACATCTTCAAACCCCACCCTTCCCACCATGGCTAGCCCTTCCCCACGCTTCAGGAGACTCTGGAGTAGATGATCCTAATCATCCCCTCTAACCTTGGAGCATCTTAAAAATCACAGTTCCCAGACTCTGTAACAGGGGCTGCTTTGCCGGGCTCACCTTTCTCCCTCCGTCAGGTTGGCCGATGGGGATAATGAGCTTGGAGATCTCATTCCCGCTGCTCTGAGTGGTGCCCATGTGCACACGACCCAGCTCAGCTCTTACTGTATCCCAGGAACATCTTCATCTTCTGGGATCCTCATGGCAGCAGTGGGATGATTTAACTGAGTCCCTTAGTAATGGGGCCTTTCTCTCTCTTTTGTTTCAGAGCCAGCGTCCTGGAATCGTCTCATGGTGCGTGGAGTGGTGGCAGTGGTGGGGGTGCTAGTCTTACTATACCTATGTGGGTTTTGGAAAGGTAGAGGGAAAGTGTTTGCCTACTCGCAACTCGTCTTCAGGAAGCTGCTGACTCATCCCTCCCAGCAGCCTGGAAGTCGGCAGGATTCCCAGGAATCTGAGCTCCCCGCAGTGTGTGACAGGGACGGGGACCAGGCCCAGGGAACCAGAAACAGGAATTGAGACCCAGCCCTGGAGAAGGAGGAAGGAGACCTGCTAATGGAGGACAGACGCTTC